>NC_133351.1:13977600-14002600 GCF_030506205.2 Paramisgurnus dabryanus
TAGGTTGAAGGAGAAAGTCTAATAGTCTAATAGCCCAAGAATAGACGATGCGTATGTTTACAACCAGCAGCCACATGTAAAAGGAATTAAAGCAAACACCTTGAACACCTGTTGCTTACATGATGGAATACAGTAATTCTCCAAGTTATTTTGGCAAAAGCGGCATGTAACCAAATTCAAGGTTATTTAGGTTGCCTATTCCACATAGCCGGACTATATCGGTTTTTGCTTGCTGTGTTAACATAATTTGACAAAACTTGAAGAAATGTACAAAATGCGTAGAATGATGATGTTTACATGCATGAAGCAAAGCACTGCGATCACTGCCACAGAAGTCTGAATGTGAAATAGCTAATAATCGCGTTTTTTAATTTTAGTTTTAAATGTATAATAAAGGTGCAAAAATCATAAACAAAAATCTGAAAATACATCAATATTTGTTTTTTTTTTTTTGGGTAGGATGTTCTAAATACAGTTTGAATTTAAATTTTGAAATTTAATATTGCATTTAAAAATACAACAACCGTTTATATTTTATTTTTCATATAGGAAAAATGAATGGACGCAAAGGTACACGGACCGCAAAAGTACACGGACCACTTAATAGCCTAAACATTAAAAAAAGCAAATGATACTATCACAAAACATTGGGGTTCGTGGGTCGTGTAGGTCCGTGTACCTTCGGATAATTCGTTTATTCGTTTCTGTCTTCAAAACGGAAAAACAAATAAACAGTTCATTTATTACATATTCCACTCTACTCGTGAACATAAAACACCAGTTTTGGGTTTGTTTTTGTCAGAATGTGATCTAATGCATCAAATAAATTTACAATAAAACCAAAACGAAAAATCAAGCATTTTATGATCAAAGTTAGTTTTTGTCCACCGGAAGTTCTCTTGTTCTGAGAGCTTGTGAACAGTAGCATTATAAATATTAACATTAAATCGCATTTTAAGGGGAACACTATGTCGCAGTACATCACTTTAGGAATAGACGGACACATAAAGCTGCCTGCTGTGCAGGAGCGTGAGGGTGTAACATACACGCGTGTACCAGCGAACAACAGTATTATACTATAATGCAACCCGGTTGCATAATAATACTATATATAGGCATATACTATAATACTAAATAATACACAGGCTTGAAGACAAATTTGTACTAAATGAACGTTAGTTATTCTTTCACGTACATTTCCCAAAAATGCACTTAAATAAGATCGCACACAGTGGCTGGCTATTGTCAAGTCAAGAGCTGAAATGTCGCCTACAGAATGACTCTTAATTGTAGCACACGCTTGTTAAAAGTTTAGCCGAATGATCTTCACCCAATGTGCAACTAATAATATTGTTAATAATATTGTTTTATATTGTTCAATGACTAATTGCACGTTTTAATCATTCATGCCATGTGAAATCATCTTTTCCATATTTAGTTAGGACTCGTTCCATTGTGAATTGCCTTTTTAAATTTATAATATTACTTATTTTTGCTATCATTGCTATATTAATATCTTATGCCTTTCTGCGTATTGTTTATTTTACATAGTAGGTACATATCATAGTAGGCGAAAATATTTTTTTTCACGGCCGTACTCAGTCAATATTAAACATATCAAGGTGATATTTTGACCACTTGTTCTCTTTATATTGAATGATTTTATGTAAATAACAAAGAAACATAAATAATCAAAAAATGACTTCAGCAGCGGGTTTTCACGGGCGGGCTCACATTTTAGATGATACATTATCTAAATTTAAATTTATATAAATTAATAATTTAACCTTTATACATGTCATATAATTATGCATCAGATAAAATGATTGTGTTTGTATTTTTTATATTATGAAGGAGGATCTTGATGAAACAGTCGATGCCTGGAATTGCCACAGGATAAGGCCAACTCACAACCCACGTGCCCCCAGTGGTCGACCTTCGATAATGTTTGCTGTTCCCAATTTATATGGAGTGCAGAATTTCGTCAATCCAGTTGATCAAACAAAACTGGCTGTTTGCAGAGAGGATTGTTTATTTAAAGACTATCCTTGTGATGAGGATGTATTTCACATCTGTGTGGAACTAATGGCTGACCATAATCTTGTCATGCCAAATGATGTTTATGAAATTACAGACCTCTACCTTAGACTTCGTCAGTTGATCCTTCAGGAACTGGACTTGGATGACTAGGTTAAATTATTCTACAATATCCATTAAAAACCATTTAAATACACTGTGTACACTTTTAAGAGTTCAGATTGACAATATATTGAAATTTGGGCCATTTTTTCTTCATAAATTGACACATGTACTTGCTGAACTACAGCAATACCCTCCCTTACTCAATGTACAGTGTTTGGACAAGTCATTTGATATGATAATTTGCTGCTTAAACATATATTTAAGAAATTAGGTTTTTGTACTTTATCATTTATAATGAGAGGACTAAACATGTTGTTGTGCGTATATTTGGGCACATCATCACAATCAATCTTAGAACTTTTTCTGTCATCTTGTTATTTTGAATAAAATGTATATTAACCATGTTGGGGTATTTCGCTCTAAAAACTCTTTATCTAAATCAGGGATGGGCATCTTCGATCCTGGATGGCCTCTGTGCTGCAGAGTTTAGCTCCAACTTGCCTTTTGTTTAATTATGGTTGGAGCTAAACTCTGCAGGACACTGGCCCTCCAGGACCGAAGTTGCCCATCCCTGATCTAAATAGTAGTGCTATACTCATAGATAATTGTACACTCATTACTAACACAATTGTCTGTAATACTGTATTTTGTATTACAGTAACAATTAAAAAAAGTTTAAAATGTTAATATTTAAAGGTGCAGTGTGTAAATTTTAGCTGCATCTAGTGGTGAGGTTGCGAATTGCAACCAACGCCGTAGTCCACTGCTCACCCTTTGCTTTTGAAACACATAGAGAAGCTACTGTAGCTGCCACCGGACAAACATGTCATTGTCAGAGACAACTTAGTAAAAAAATTGTCCGTTAAGGGCTTCTGTAGAAAAATGGTGGCAGAAAATGGCGACTTCCATGTAAGGGGACCCTCTTTGTATGTAGATAAAAAGGTCTCATTCTAAGGTAATAAACACATAACGGTTCTTTATGAAAGGTCTTTATACACCCCTGATAATATAGTTTTGTATATTATTTTTCATTTCTGTCAAGAGATCCTTCAAAAAATTACACACTGCATCTTTAGAATATAAGAATAAGTTAACAATTGAAGTATTTAAAGATAAGTATTTAAGTAAATGTTAGAGTAGCTATATAGACAGCTATATAGCTATAAGGAAAATGCAACAGTACTGCAATATATGACATTTACCATTTTAGAAGTGCCATCGAATAACAAGATTCAACAAATTGTGCTGCTTTTCTAGTGGTGATTAAACCAAAATGCATATTTAAATTTTGAATATGCAAGTATAAATATGTGTGGTAAAAAGGACAGGAGGACTTGAAACTTTATTGTGCATTATTTAATGCACAACTTGTATTGGCCACTGCATCTTAAGTGCACTCATATCACATTGGTTTCACATATGCAGGTTGTATTTGTATATACCGTAACACAAGGTATTTAACCAAATATTAAATGGTAATTAAACAAACCACCGTAAATAGATTTTACAATTCACTTGTTAGTACAGTATCGAAGTTCACTACCAATGCAACCCAAAACTGTACTGTATCCATATAAAGAACACTTGATTTTAGAACACGTTAATACAATTTAAAGCCTGACTAGCAAATTGACTGACAGAATAATGAACACAACCAAATAGTGTTTATGCAGGCTTTATGATATTCAGTTATTTAACCTCTAAATGATGTCCATGACCCAGACATTGCTCTCAAGAATTTTGTTCATTTCTGACCTAAAATCAGGATAGCTGTCATAGTGCACTGAAAGCATCAAAAAACAGCCACATGTATGTGCCACAGGTCTTCTCTCAAAGCCTTTAAGGTCTGTGAAGTCAATAGTTATAGTTTTGCCGATAAAGAGATCGGAGCCTGTACAGAATCTCAGGAACAAAGACTGTTTCTTTGTGTCACACTCCCGCAGGTATCTTGTCAAATGCTTTGAAATTTCTTTTTGGTACGGATTCATTGTTTCAGGGAATTTCAGGGATCTCACAATTTTCTTCACAGTTGGCTGTAGTTCCCCATATGCAGCTTCAATTTCATCAAATTCCTTGCTCAAAGGCTTAAGTATGCTTGCCCATTGTTCAAGAACATAGGCAGGCTCTTGAATTAGTTTCTTGTGTGCCAGTTCTTGCAAAACTTGCTCAATGTTTTCTGCCGTGGGAACTGTCCGGCAACTGTAGCTGTCCAAGACGTCCAGTAATTCCTCCTGGTCTACACTGTAGAAGTCTGTTCTGCAGGTTTCTAAAACAGCACATTCATTTTCTGAGACGTACTTTAAAAAGTTGACAATCAGATCGCTTCTTACAGATCCCTGTATTGCTTGCTCCATAATTACTGGTGCAAGTTTTATTGGGAGATACTTTTCCTTCTTCCAGCCAAAGTATATGATTCGGCCAATGCTCTCCCACTTTTCCTGGCCAAAATCATGCCGAAGAAAGGGTACTTTAAAGCTGTTGCCTAGTGTGCACTGTTCATAAAATTCATGCCAGAATTCTGAAAGGCAATCTCTGAAAACTCCACCAATGTCATGACCCATCTCATACTGCCCATTTGGGAGAAGCAGCCTGATTTCAATTTCACTCTGTGTGTGTGGAAGGCTTTCATCAAAGAAGTGTGAAATAAGTTCAGAAAATATCTGTCCCCGTCGAATCACAAGAATTTTTTTGTGTGGGATTGATGCTTCTGGGCTCAGAGGCAAAGTGTCTTCTAAATTTTGTTGATCTATCTCAGTGATTTCTCCAGTGAATATTGTCACTTCATCACTTGCATCTAGCAAAGCTGTTGTGGAACTGTGTAAAGAAACGTTGAGATCATCATATGCAACATTTAGATCCTCTCCGGAATGTAGGCGGGGCACATCATCACTGTTTAAACCAGTACTTTCCACAAAAATAACATCCACGGCATCTGAAGACTGAAATATTAGAGTAGAAGAAGAGGGGAGACTCTGGTCCTGATCATTTACATCCTCCACTGTGTCTGAATCTGATATTTCCACAACAGCTTCCCTCCTCATTTTTGTTGTTGTGAGGTAGAACCTCATCATTGTGAGTTTTGATGCATCATACATTTCCCCTACTGTACTGTTGTCATCTAATGACATTTCCTGATAATTCATTAGATCCACTTGAAATTCAGAAATGCTGCCGTGAGAATTTTTTCCATTTGGGAAAAATAAACGAATTGCCTCCTCAGTCAGTTCTCGTTTTTTCCAGTCTCTTGGCACAGTCAACTTCCTTGTTCCACCTCCTTTTTTGGTTCTCATTTGAACAAAGCCTTCCCCGTTGTGGAGCATCCACCCAATCTCCACTTTTCTTGTTGGTGGAACATTCCTCTTTCTTGTTGTTTGCTGATCTGTTTCGGAATTATTTGTTTTTTGTCTTTTGTTTAATTTTGATTTTAGGCGATCGAACAGCTTGGACTTCCTAGTAGTGGGTTCGCTTTCTTGCCTCCTACAATATCCCATCACTGCTAGCCTGTCTCCATAGGAAGGCAAATAGCTTTTCATCTGGTCATCATTCATTAGCAGAAGGACGCTTGGATCAATCTACAAACAAATACATTTAGTATTAGTGTATACATACATACATACATATATACATGTGTATGTGTGTGTGCCAACCTCCATAGATGATTAAACTCAAACAACTAAAAAAATTAGGATGTCTGTGTAGCTCTTGTCTATACAGTAAAAGTAAAATATTAAATGTGAAATCTGAAGATTTTTCTCCCAGCCATTTTGCCTTAAAGACAGACAAGCATTCAAGTAAAATCTATGGTTGGATTGTCACTATCAGTAATAACATTGCTTGTTTAAAGCGAAACAAACTATTGATGAATGTCTTAATGAACCGGTAACACTTTACAATAAGGGTGCACTAATAATCATAAATTCATGCATAAAGTAATGCACAGATAATACTGAATTAATGTATTATTATCTAAGCTATTCATTAGCAATTCATTAATGATTGCCTCATTAGCAACAAATGAAGAGTCTGTCTGATTAATATATTAGTTCATATATGAATTGTTATTAATTAAATATGTAATTGTGGATTAATTCCATCATCACTTCTTTTATGAACTAATAGTGTTAATTAATTTGTTAATTACCACAATGATAAAAAGCCTTATAATACAGGTAAACTAATATGCATTAATAGATTATTAATTACAGCATTAGTAGTGTGTTAATTAATACAATTACTAAATAATGAGTTAATAATGATGTGCCTCAACAAGTAAAGTCACAACATAATGATATATTTGCAAACCATTAGCTAATGATTAATTAATAATTAATGACAATCACTAGAGTTTATAAAAGTTATTTATTTAACACTGGTTTCCAAAAACATTGCCAAAAACACATTTCCATAACACACTACATTTAAACACAACATTAAAACATAAAAAATTATATAAAATGAAATAATACAAAAAGAAGACTGATCAAAATTAGACAACACGTTCAGATACCTCACAGATATCTGTGTTAATCTGGCACCCGTGCTTATACATAACACAAATGTAAATTTTTAAGTCCAACCATTTCAGTCTGTCAGTCGTAAAAATTGGATGGTAACAAACTACGATAGAGAAAAAAAACATGCACAGACAAATCCAAATTAAACCCTGCGGCTCGTGACGACACATCGATGTCCTGCGACACTAAACAGTATTTATATAATTTTTTACCTCTAATACAACACTAACCCCAGAGAAACACGTGCATTCACATCACCGTTTTGTTTATTTTTTACATCACCGTCTTATTCATCTAATGTTTAATGGCGGGTTGCGAAACAACTTTACATTGCATACTGCCACCTACTGTATCGGGAGCCCCGTATAGTTTATAAGCGCCCTCATGCCGTGCACCCGATACAGTAGGGGGCGGTATGCACCTATGAAGTTGTTTCGCAACCCACCATTAAACATTAGATGAATAAGACGATGAAGTGAATGCCTGTGTTGCTCTGGATAGTGTAAAAAATTGATAGAGGTAAATTTTTTTTATATAAATACTGTTTAGTGTCTTTTAGGACATCGATGTGTCGTCACGAGCCGCAGGATTTAATTTGGATTTGTCTGTGCATGTTTTTTTGTCTATCAGAGTTTGTTACCATTCACTTGTAAGACTGACAGACTGAAACGGTTGGACTTAAAAATGTACATTTGTGTTATGTATAAGCACGGGTGCCAGATGAATACGGATAACTGTGAGGTATCTGAACGTGTTGTCTAATTTTGATCAGTCTTCTTTTTGTATTATTTCATTGTATATTATTTTTTATGTTTTAATGTTGTGTTTAAATGTATAGTGTTATGGAAATGTGTTTTTGGCAATGTTTTTGGAAACAGTGTTTAATAAATAGTTTTTATAAACTCTAGTGATGGTCATTAATTATTAATAAATCATTAGCTAATGGTTTGCAAATATATCATTATGTTGTGACTTTACTTGTTGAGGCACATCATTATTAAGTAATAGTATTTAATACAACACTACTAATGCTGTAATTAATAATGTATTCATGCATAATTAGTTTTCCTGTATTATCTGGAAGTTGAAATATAAGGCTTTGGCTCATTGTGGTAATTAAAAAATTAATTAACACTCTTAGTTCATAAAAGAAGTGATGATGGAATTAATCCACAATTACATATTTAATTAATAACAATTCATATATAAACTAATATATTAATCAGACAGACTCTTCATTTGTTGAATAGCTTAGATAATCATTAGTAATACATTAATTCAGTATTATCTGTGCATTAGTTAAGCATGAATTCATAATTATTAGTGCACCCTTATTGTAAAGTGTTACCTCTTTATTAATAAGTTATTATTTCAAGTCTTCTGATGCTATACACTTGAACTGTACATTATTAGTTATAGTTAATTTTAAATTAACAATAAATGTGTATACATAGCAGTGTTTTCACTCTCCTAAAAATGGGCTGATGTCTTTCTTGTTCTAGCAAGTCCCTCCTTCTGAAATCTGTATTGAGTTCTGATTGTGTAGTTTGTTTAGTGTGTTGTGATTCGACAACAGCTTAGCTTAGCCAGAGCCGTTTGAGCTTAGCTGGTGACTGATGTATTCCTGTGGGCGGAGGTTAGTAAATAAAATTCTTATATTGATGTCATTCAACCGGGAAGTAGAGGGCTGTAGTCCAAACCGGTTGCTGTAGGCTTTAAAGGGGACATCAATTAAAGAAAATATCGCTTGGAAGTGAACTTTGAGCTTTATCATTTTGCATGAATTATTTATGCTCTAACAGCAACATTACACACTAACTAAAGTTTGACAAATGGGATCAGGAAAAACGGGACCTTTAAGCTGTTCTTCACTGTGTCTTCTTATTGTGTTCCTTATAACCTGATCTTGTATACAAACTGTCTTCTGTATGTTTTTTGGATTACATTTTCTGTCACTCTCTTTGAGTAACCATTTTTCAGGACTCTCTGTCCCTCCATTTTATGTGAGTTTAATTGGTCACGTCCCCTAATAAAATTGTCCTTTTGTCCTTTTAACTTATGGGTAATTTTATTTGGTTCAATACCTTGTCCTCCTGCATTCTCTGTATAGTAGACTCTGGGATATTCCTCTCCCTCAGAAAACAAAGAAGGTCTTCCATTCTGAAACAAAATAAACAACAACAATTATATAACAAAACAAACATATGTGGAAATATACTGAAAAATAAAATGCAATATATTAAATAATACATTCTCTTTGTGTAAGGGCTTCTGGTACCCCAGTTTCCCCCAAATAAATGGTTACTTGAAAGTCAATGCCTTTATATAACCTTCATATACAGTTTGCATAATCTTCGTGGCTGAAGTTGCACGACAAAGTTGTAAACACTTCCTAATTAATGATCTATTCCACTAAATCTAATCAAAACAATATGTAATGCTATACCATGCAGTACCATATAAAAAAAATCTTTGTTACGGCCTTTATTTTATCCTGGAATGACTGTATGGGGGTTTGGGTGGTGAATGTTTGTCATACCAAAGTTGTTTCGCTGGGTTTAGTTGACTTGATATGCAAACCAGTGAAGTTTTTAATCATTAATTTTTTAACCTTACTTTGTGCACATGGGCATTATCATGTTGGAATAGAAAAGGGTCCTGCCCATACTATTGAAATGATAAAATCCATAAAATTAGAAACACAAAATTCTCATATACTGTAGCATTAAGATTTGCCTTCACAGAAATGACTAAAGTAGTCAATCCTCTTCATTAGAAGGGGCTGTCACATTCCTTTTGTCCTTACAGTGTATGCCAGTCACAAAAAAATCGCCTGACAGTTGGCAACTGGCAAGAATTATACCAAATAATAAAGTTTTTCCAACAGTTTCTTGTGGTTCTCGAATCTGATTAGCTGAGTGCTACGTGCAAACTGAAACTATAATGCACACACATTCACGTTTAAACTGTCTCTGTTTCATTCACCCTTACGAAAATTAACCATGGTTTACTGCAGTTAAAACCAAAAAACCATGGTTAGTGCAGTAAAACTATGGTTTTGCTGATAGTAATCAACACACACACCACACACACACACACACACACACACACACACACACACACACACACACACACACACACACACACACACATTCTGGTTTCGATGTTTTGTGGGGACATTCCATAGACGTAATGCATTTTATACCGTACAAACTGTATATTCTATTCCCCTTACCTACCCCATTCCCTAACCCCAACCATCACAGAAACCCTTCTCCTACTTCATATTTTCAAGATACATCATTCTGTTTGATTTATAAGCTTGTTTCCTCATGGGGACATCAAAATGTCCCCACAAGGTCACAAAAACACTGGTATTCCTAACGTGATAATTACCAGGTACACACACACACACACACACACACACACACACACACACACACACACACACACACACACACACACAAATGGTTACTACACTTTTACCACAATAAAACCACGGTTAATTTTGTAAGGGCACACACATCCTCTCTTCTCACTAATCTCATTGATTCACACTAATAACTTCACTGAAGCAGAAGTCATTCATTACTAATTCTAAATTTACGTTTTAAAATTCGAGACTTGTTTGTGACTATGACCTTTGAATCTGAGGAGAAAGTTCCCTAAAAGAATTTTAAAGAATCTCCTTCGGAGTTTTTGTTTCATCTACGCACTTGTCCCGTCGAACTGATGTATAAACACAATATTACTCTTGATATTGCTATAATAGTGATGAGGAATAACCGCAATTAGATAAGGTGTAATGGAGCGTCACACATTTGTTGGGACGGAAGAACACAGATGCAGCGGTTATAACTCCAATGATCTCTCTGTAAAAGCAGATTGAGAAGAGGAGAAATTTTATTATAGTCTTGAACTCTGTTATTACATCCTACTAGTGCAGGAGCAGTTTGTGTCTACATTCATGAGGCGCATTCCAGCGTCACAATCAGTTTCTGCGTGTTTCTCTATGTGCGTACTAATTTCTACTGTAGCGGCAGGGTCTAGTCTGCGCAGAGCGCGTGTTCGCGCCGCATCAAACCATATCGATATGAACAGATAGCAGTGCTCTCACTTATGCCTGAATTATTACATGATACATCTTACATCACGTTCAAACGTCAAAGTATAACAAAACATGCTTTATTTTTATGATTTTTAAAATTGTTGATTGAGTTTTATACTATTGGGGCAGTTTAAAATCCAACTGTGTTAGATAAATGTTCCAGACCCCTAAATACTCGAATATGTAATAATAATTGGTAAAACAGCTATGCACTTAAGAGTTAATTAGCATGAATTCACACAAAATGTTCCAAAACCACGTGAGCACGTGTTTTTCCACACGAAAATGTTGGCCTATATCAGCTGTATATCATGCTGTAACGTGCTCTCGTTACGTGTATGTAGTCACATTTCAATTTAAAATGCTAAATATTGTACAGTAGCCTACTGCCATACCTTGTTGACGTGAGATGTTCACAGGTCTGTTGATGGTGAAAGTGTGCAGAAAGAGCGCGGTAACAGATTCATCACGTTGCATGGTTCAGGTTCTGTGGTCAGGTGCTGCCATCTAGTGGCAAAAAAGTCAGAATTCTATGATATAAAGTCAGAATTGTGACTTTATATCTCAGAATTGTGACTTTATATCTCAAAATTGTGACTTTATAACTCAGAATTGTGACTTTATAACTCAGAATTGTGACTTTATAACTCAGAATTGTGACTTTATAACTCAGAATTGTGACTTTATAACTCAGAATTGTGACTTTGTATCTCAGAATTGTGACTTTGTATCCCAGAATTGTGACTTTGTATCTCAGAATTCTGACTTTTTAACTCAGAATTCTGACTTTTTAACTCAGAATTCTGACTTTTTAACTCAGAATTCTGACTTTTTAACTCAGAATTCTGACTTTTTAACTCAGAATTCTGACTTTTTAACTCAGAATTCTGACTTTTTAACTCAAAATTCTGACTTTTTAACTCAGAATTCTGACTTTTTAACTCAGAATTCTGACTTTATAACTCAGAATTGTGACTTTATAACTCAGAATTGTGACTTTATAACTCAGAATTGTGACTTTGTATCTCAGAATTGTGACTTTGTATCCCAGAATTGTGACTTTGTATCTCAGAATTCTGACTTTTTAACTCAGAATTCTGACTTTTTAACTCAGAATTCTGACTTTTTAACTCAGAATTCTGACTTTTTAACTCAGAATTCTGACTTTTTAACTCAGAATTCTGACTTTGTATCTCAGAATTGTGACTTTGTATCTCAGAATTCTGACTTTTTAACTCAGAATTCTGACTTTTTAACTCAGAATTCTGACTTTTTAACTCAGAATTCTGACTTTTAAACTCAGAATTCTGACTTTTTAACTCAGAATTCTGACTTTTTAACTCAGAATTCTGACTTTTTAACTCAGAATTCTGACTTTTTAACTCAGAATTCTGAGATATAAAGTCAGAATTTTATTTTTTAAAAATTTACAACATGGCGGAAACGGGCTTCCATAGAAACATCTATTTCTTGCATTTAAAAAAAATTTTGTTACATTTTTGTTTAAACATTGCTTTCGTTTTATAATTAAAAATTGTTATATACATTATATTGCATACATTATTAAAGCCACTTTATATTTTGCTTTTTAATTGAATGACTTTAAGTAGGCTACTAGCGCTCAGGTACAGTGGGCCTACTTTATTGGGGTTTTTTGCTCATTCAAACGTGTCATGTATGTGTCTGTGAAATATCGTCCTCTTCCGAAACTTGGTTATTTCCTGCTGTCAGTAAATGCACGCGCCGACCATCTCCGTCAGTTTGTCATTGTGTGATGAAAATCTGATCATTGTATGTGTGACGCGTGCACAGATGGTTCGGGCTTCAGCTCGCAGCCAGGTCGCATTGTTCTGAGCGTGACACTTTCTATGCGCTAGCTAATGAGAACAGACGGACCCTCGTTTCCCCTTCTAAGCAGTTTTTTTATTCCTTTCTTTTAAACACTGTTAATATCATCTGTCTCTCATCCGTCCGTTTCCATCTGGCTCCAAATAATTTGACTACTATGCCGGGTTGACCTGGAGACCCCGATGTGATAGATAGATAGATAGATAGATAGATAGATAGATAGATAGATAGATAGATAGATAGATAGATCACTATAAAAATTGCGGCTGTTTGCCATCTCATATCAAATTTTATTTTATTTACTGGCAACAGTTTGTTCAAAGTGAAATGAACATTAAACTTTGTCTTTACAGAATAAAACTATAAAATAACAGCCTCGTGCAAAGCATTCTGGGAACCAGAAATCCTCATCAACCCTTTTCTGTTTTTTATGATTCCCAGACTTGTTAATGTTTAATGTTCATTTAACTTTGACCAAGATCATTTTCAGGGTTTATCTTTAAAGCACTTAATAAATTGTAAACATTTAAATAAGTAGAGTCGGTTCATGATTTATATATATAGGATAGTGTTGGATGTGATATGTTGCTGTTTTGTTTTTGATGAATATTATTTAAGCCTCAAGCAGAAAGGACAGATTGGCTTTTTGTATGAAGGGTCAATGTCTAATCTACCTGAGTTGAGGGCTAATGTATTCGAACCTTCTCTGTGACATACAGGCAGACATATGGTATTACAACAAAGCTCATAGTCATTCATTACATAATCCTAACAAGGTCTTTTCACTTTCTACATGGCACACCATTAAAAACACAGCAGCTTGTTTGACTAAGCATGGTAGCTTACTTTGTGGAGCATTTTTTTTTAAATACCAGGACTTATTAAACTTAAAATTGGTTGTCTTTTAAGAGAAGAAGACAGCTTACATTTTCATATACATTTGCCCTGCTGCAAATTAGTCATATATCTGCATGGTAGATTTTCAAGCTGAAGCGTCTTCAGCTGAGTATAGTTATGATTTTTTTTAATGTGAAGTATGATCACCCCCACACTCGTTCACATACACGCACATGCTCTCTCGCTCTTTCCCACGGGACGCAGCAGACGGGTCGTAATTTGGTTGCCTTGGCCCGTCTGGACAAGCACCTGTCTCCTCTCTGGGGAGATAGCCGCCTTTGGGCCGTGAGTAGAGCGGACTGTGAACACATGCATGTGTGTGACAGAATGAAAAATAAAGCATGTTTATTTAAATAAAATTAAAATGAACGTCAGTGAAATGTCAGTGAAAAGAATAGTAGGCTATTGGATAAAGAACACTGAATTTTCTTATTGGCACATTTTTATTCCATATTTTTTTTTATCCAAAAACTACAACAGACAAATCAACGTCGAATATATTTTTGTTTTTACCATTTATTCTAAAATAGTTATGAAAACTGCGTTGGTAAAAACCAGCGCACCGGCTATTTCACTACAAAATGACGGACAAACCCCTGAATTAACAGGGTCATCTTTGGATATGAGGCAGATGTGAAATAGGCTAATTTGTTCACTATAAAATTTCCAAAAAGGTTCACAATAAACACGTAAACAAATAATCATTATAAAATAGTTAGCGAAAGAAAAAATATCATTTTTGGTTGCAGCATAGAGAGCGTCTGGGTAGCTTATAGACTTGGGAGGCAAGCAACTTTAATTTTCGATTTTTTTTTCAATTATTATTTTGACTTTCATTTTACAGATAATTACAGCCTATATAATCAGACGCAAAAATGGATGGAAATTCAAGCCGCCACAAGTCCTGAGGTACCCAAGATGCTTTCAATGAGCACTTTGTAAACGAAAAAAAAAATACAGCAATAAGTCCTATCCAATGGGAAGTGCTTCTCGTTATCATAGGACAGGACATTTACAGCAACATCATTATTATAACCATAGTGCATACACAGCGAAGGCCCTCCTACTCCTAAAAAACTGCCAATGAAAAGTGCAAGTGAAAAGCAACAGCAATCCTCAACTCTGCGACACCAGTCTAAAACATGAATCGCAAAACATTAAATATTTACATGTAGGCCTATATGTAAACACCTTAGGTTACTTTAAGGACACTCACATAACTTAATTTACTGATAAATAAAATAATAAACAAATAACATATAAATAAAAAAGTAATAAGTTCACGATTTGTTCCAGCACATAGAAATATACATTACATTTTTTAAATGGTTGACAAAGATGTGTTGATTTATATCCATTAGGTTAGCTGTTACTTGTGTCGTATTAGGATAAGTAAATCGGATTTAATTGTCTTGGTCAGTTGGGTTGGCCCAAGTCAATTTTTTCACAACTTATTGCCACGAATGTACGTATAATAGAGCTACATGATAACTGATAACCTTTGAACAGCTATCCGAAACTATATTGCTACAGTGTCAAAAACAACAAGCTTTACTGTACTGCAACACTTACAGAATGGTAGATAACACTTTCTAATGACTTTTATTAATAACATTGACAAGCATCACTATATTAACTGCTTAGAAGATTATTAGTTAATGTACATCCTAACTGTGAAAGTGATCACGTAGTTCAATTGGCAGAGCTTTGCTTTAGCAGCGCAAAAAGTATTGGTTTAAATGCCAGGGAACACGCATACTGATAAAACGTATATAGCTTGAATGCATTGCAAGTCGCTTTGAATAAAAACGTCTACCAAATGCATGAATGTATATGTTTTTCTAACGTCCAGTAATAAAAGTAATTATAAAGTGTTATCTATAGCTATTCTTAATATTTTGTATCCTGTTGTATTAGGCTACTCCATATCAGTAAAAGTCTTCTTTAAATACACCTGTAGGATTTTGCTTTAGGGTACTGAAAAGATGCCCAAAGTTCTTTTAAACGTCCAAAACGTGGTTAAGGTAAGATATGTAACAGATAGCCAGCCGAAGGATCTCTATCTTTGACAGCTTCTTGTCGGGTGGGAGTGTCGGTAGCAGCTTTCTAAGCTCAGCAAACGCAACGTTGAACGCCTCCACGCGGATTCGCTCTCGCGTGGCATGAGCAGAGCGGTATTTCGCGGTGGCGCGCCGCCTCCGTCTCTTCTCTTCCCTGGTGAGCGCGGCGGGCACGAGTGTGCGTGTTTTGCCGTCGCCGGCCTCCAAGGGCTCGTGACACTCCACCTTCATGACGTTCATACAGTCCGAGTCCGACTGTGTCCAGGTGAGATCCGAATCCGTCTGATCGGGACTCAGCATCATTTTCAGGTCTTTAGAAGTGCACTGATTGGTAACTAGTTTGATAAGAATGACATAAAGTACATATGTTCGTTAAATATGAATGGTGTGACAAAGAATAACATAAAATGCATCTGAATATCTAAAAATAAATTTATTTTAATTTAAAAAGCTTGTTTAGTTAATTTTCTGTTTTAGTGTATATCAAATGTTTGCATACAATTTCTGCAAACCATTTTTCGATTTGTCATTTTGACCACAATCAGTTGCCACTTAATATTTGCAAATTTTTTGTCAGTGTGCATTTTGTAATGCAGCTAATAATAATTCAAGAGAATATGATCAGCGAATGGTTATAAATATTCACTGGTTCCGTGAAGAAGTTAATGGAAATCAATTAAAAAAAGTAATTGCTGACCATCTGTCACAAATGCAAAGCTTATAGCTCCAGCTGACACGAGGGAATAAATCTCACACATGGTAATTCACAAGTAATATTTTTTTAGTTGTGAGAGATTGCGTTTTTATTTATAACGCTCATGCTACTTTTTTATGCATGTTATTTACATTTTAACATGAACACTAATGTTGAAAGCAATTTTACCACAAAATGAGGATGTGTGGAAAGTACTGAAAAAACAACAACAACGAATGTTTAAACTTACCTCGAAAAATACAGGCTATGACTGAAGAAAACGACCAGAAATGTATTATTCCTCCAAAAAAATAGATTTCGTTAAGTCTGTTTTCAGTTAAATATTTTTATCTGTCCATGCTCCCTTATCAAATATTATTTTCTGTACAGTTCGGCATCAGCAAGGCATTTCTCCGTAATATTTTCCTCTCCACTAAAAGCACTTATAACACAGATCGGAAACGTAAATTTGTGTTGTTGTATGATGAAATTTCCATGAGCAATCTTAAAAAATGATGATGAAACTAACGGGACCGACTGACGATGCTGCCCTCTGACCCTTGCTTGGATAACAATGGACACGCGCTCTCGGATAAGATCGTTTTGATGAGAAAGTGTCGTCAGTTGCACAGGCTATCTATTTCCCCGTGGATTAGTACACAATTGCTCCAGCCATCGTTCTTTTCATCCACATCCACGCGTGCTTGTCCCCGTGCCTCTGATGATTTGAGAGATAACATTCCACTGACTCCCTAATAAAGTGCGAAATGACGGAGAATGTTGCGCTCTCCTCCTCTCTCTCCCTTTCTCTCTTTCTCTCTTACAAATCATTCACTTTATGCACTTAGCCACGACAGTCACACCCTTGTCCCACCCCCTCGTTTCCTCCATCCACTCAGCGCCTTCTTTCTCGACCAGCGTGAGAGCCTCAGGGTACAGCTATTCAACAAGCTGGAGTTGGCAGTAAGGCATGGGTTAGATATATATTACTATAATACTTTTACAGACCACAATGGGATTATGGATGTCAGCTGTGAAAAAAATGCAATATTTTTTCTACAATCTTTTAATAATTTCTATAGACTACATTCGATTTATGACCCTAACCAATAATTAAATTGAACGTTTATAAATTCACCACAAGACACCACAATTTTTTTTCCATAAAATGTTGTACTTTGGTACCAATGGCAGTATAGCATAATATATTCTGTTTGCTTGCCTTGTAAATACTAAAGTATCATAAATTTAATATTTAAAATGCATACATATTTCAAGTACTATGATTACACAATGGCACACAGCACATTACGAATCAAAATACATTAAAACAAATAAATTTTCTTAAACACAAGAAAACGCCAAAAACTTTGTGATATAAAAAATATCCGTTTGCAATTACTAGACAAACACTGTCCTATGATATATTGTCTTATAAACTCGTCTAGATTGTTTCTAGCCACCTGGAAACATGTGGATTCATGAGCATAAATATCTTCCCTCTTCGTAAAGTCTGACAGTACGGTAAGATTTTCTTCAAAACAAACCAAAATGAAGACAAAAGAGCATTGTAAACCAATGAGGGATATGTTTGTGAAGATGCAGAAATCTGCGGGAGGCAATGAACATATCTCAGAGCTCAGTGCAGTCCATCATGGAAAAGTGGAAGGAATATGAAACTACAGCTTCTTTCCTAGGGAAGGCCGTTCACCTAAACTTAATCATTGAACAAGAATAGCACTTGTCAGAGATGCTACCACGATGCCATTGCCAACCATCACTCTGACTTAGCTGCAGAAGTCAGCGGCTGCAACTGTAAATGATGTCTGTGGGTAAACAATCTCCATGCTATACTGCACAATAAAGGCCTTTATGGGAGAGTGCATGGCAAATATAAAACCTTTGCTGATAAAAGCATATGCTTGCATGCAAAGACTTTGCAAAACACCACCTGGAAGAATCTGCAAAGATTTGGCAGAAGGTCTTATATGGTCTGATGAGACTAAAGATGAACGTTTCGAATTAGCCTCAGGTCTCGAAAATCATTTGCATGGGGCTGAAAATTTTTCATGGCGCTGTATATAATAAAATCTCTAAATTAATCTGGCTGAAAAAAGTTGATCGACAGTAATACTTGCCAACATATGATTGTGTGGTTTTTCATCAAAAACAAATCTTCTAAAGATTAATCTTTTACCTGGTTGACTAAGTACAAGTTGCAACTATTCTTCTTTGTTTCTGCAGCTCTTTTATATCATCTTTGTTTGTACGTGTAATAAAACAGGTACAGCCTTGGAGAAGCTGCTTATCCCGATGAGATACAGAATTTTAATATGACACTTATCATAAAAAATAAAAGAGGCATGAGGCTGTAAAAAGAGGAGACCGTACATTGTTATAAAAAGGCTTTCTAATAAAAGGCCTGTAAAGGGAAGGCTTCACTATTACTCTGACTCTAAGATTCACATCAATGACTAGTCACCCTGTTACTTTATCTGTGCATATAAATGAGACAGTTTAAAAATCAACAAAAATCCTCTGATATAATCAAAATGAAATGCATTATTCAATGCCATGTTTGATGAGAAAATATGCTCCCTAATAATATATTCAATCAATTTTTTCAGGATCCGCACATCGGCTTCAAATTGATTACATATTAGACTGCATTATTGATCAGACTGATGAGACGTATTACATTTCATTAAAGCCTCTTATATTTGTCCTCTGTTTGTGAACAAAGTCAGCTGGTCTGCTGATTCCTGCAACACATCCCTTTCTCCTAACACATACACATATAAATACACAGAGTCAAATGTGAGAAAGAGGCATATGGCTTCCAGACTCACCCATCCCCCCTTCTCTGCTGCCCTTTTTGCCTGGTGCATGTGTTTAGATCTGGGCATTGCTTTGGGAAGGGGGCAAGGACCTCACTGACTGAATTAAGGTCTACTCTGTATGTATGTGTGTGTGTTCGTGTGTGTGTGTGTTGGGGCAGCTGGCTGATGTTGCTGGAAGGATGGAAAGATGGATGGGTGGATGGAGAGATGGATGAAGCCAGGATATCTGACCCAGGGCCAATGGAGGGGTATGAAAATAGTATAACCCAGAGAGAGAAAAAAACAATAGAGGGCAGGACATGGAGGTAAAAGAGAATTGGGCATTAAGAAAACGAAAACAATAGGATGAAGTATTTTGACTGGAAAGAGGGGATAAGTGAAGTTCATGTTCCTGAAGATCATGCAAAGCATGGCATTGGCAATGCTAATATAACGGGTTTGATTTTCAGTGAACGCACCTGCTGATATTGATGTATAGCTAATTTTGAATTTGCACTTGGATAAAGTGTCTGCCAATGCAGGAATCTGTGTTCTGTGGGTGATATTATGTATAATATATATTCCAGTATGTATTGTTTTGTGTTTGTGGATGCATTCGTTTAAAAAGACTTATTTTGTGTCATTTATTTGTTAAAGCCTGATTTAGTTATGTCTGAAGGGAGCATATGTGCTTAGTTTCGGGGGGGCCGGTGGAGATCATAAGTATTGATCTCTGTTCTTCATGGTGACAGAACAATAGATTGAAGCTCATTTCACGGCTTAATTCAGTCCAAGCACTTGGTCAATAAGAATACCTTCTGCCGAGCTAAACTTTGATACATGTTTATTTAAATCACATGATGCAAACATGCACATATTTCTAATGCTTTATTTTGATCTGCAGTGCAAAACATCTTTTAAGCCACACAGGTTGTACCCCAGGCATGCAAGTACCAAAACACAATAACACAATGGTCTGCAGGTGTGCAATACCAAGTCAGTTAAATCTTCATATGTCAATATAGCTCCATAAGTGCCTGAATTGTTAAGGACCTTTAAAGTTTTGCTTATCAATGAAGTCATTTAGATATAGAATATATGAGATATATTAATCCAGCATACAGTAAACCACACAACCTGTTTGACTGCAGAACATTTAGAAGTGAGTGGCAAAGTCTATTTGTTTATTTGTGTGCAACACCATATCATATTTAACGTCTTAATGATATAGTTTATTTTATCTAGGATTTAAGTGTAAATGGATATGAGTAATTCTAGTATAAATTTTTTCCTTTTAAAGAAATTAGAGTGCAAAAACACAAAAAACTACTTAGTGAAGTAATGGTATACATTATTCAACTCAAACCAGTAAACCATTTCGCATCTAAGTTGCATTTTCTCTGTCTTTAACCTGACCTAATTTTCAATTTAGTTGAATTAGTCAATTTTAGTTAATGGCACCACTCTATTTAATACTCTGCATTGATATACACACACCCTTTAGAAATATTATATAACAGCATTAATCCACAAAGTCATGTGACTGTAGATGTTACAAAGGCAAGTGTCAAGCATGTGACAATGACAGAACATTTTCAAGCTGCTACTTTATGTCTGAACCCTGCATTGGGATCATGTTTTAAATGTCTACCAATTTGTTTCTTTGTTTTAGGCTAAAGAAACAATTACACATAAAAATCAAAATATTTGGATACCGTCTAAAAATAGGTTGGATCAAAAAAGACAAGCCCAGGGGTCTCATTTTTAAATCGTGCGTACGCAGAAAACAGGGCTCGAAGCGTTATACACTCTCAGAAATAAAGGTCCAAAAGTTGTTACTGGGACAGTACCCTTTCAAAAAGGTACCCAAAAAGTGCATATTAGTACTTTGAAATGCCAATATGTATCTTTAAAATGGTAGGACATTTTCTTAAAGGGTACTGCCCCAGTGACAGCTTTGTACCTTTATTTTTGACAGTGTAGAAACAATTACACATAAAAAATCTAAATATTTGGATACCCTCCAAAAATAGGTTGGCCAAGCCCAGGGGTCTAATTTTTAAAGCGTGCGTACGCACAAAACGGGGCTCAAAACGTGCGTACGCCAGTTCCCATCCAAAGGTTGTGATCTATAAAAGAACAAACTTGATGGGAAAATGGGCTTGCAGGGTGGGATCTAAGGATTATTCATGTTCGCAAATTTGCAGGTGATCTGTAAGGGAACATTGCTTTGTTTTATAAGTAATAATATTTTGGGCGTATGCCATTTTTGGCTTTTGTGCGTACTTAGACTTTTAGTAAGGATCCTACGCACAGTTTTATAAATGAGACCCCTAGTCCTTAGGTTGCAATTTAACCTACAGTAAATGGGTTGTGTCAACCCAAAATGCTGGGTTGTTGTAACCCATTGTTGGGTCAAATATAAACAGTTTCTGGGTTAATTTTACCCAGCAGCTGCTCATCCCATTTTGACACAATGCTGGGTTGAAAATAACCCAGCATTGTTTTATGTGACCCTGTCTGTGAAATCCATGCTAAAGTCTCAATCTAATTATTATTTTAGGAGCATTAAAGTTTGATTTTACTCATTGATTTCACTTTAATTTCAATCTTTGACATGGCCCTACTCAGTCAGTATTAAATATATCAAGATTAGATGTTCACAGAATGTTCATTACACTGTGTAGGATGATTTTATGTAGAAAAATCACAAAAAATAACTTTACCTGGGGTTAAAAGACTGGGTCACATATTTTCACAGAACACTTATTTCAAAAACATTACGAAGAAATGATGAATTTCATTTTCTGCATGGGATCTGTGAGACCCCATGACCATTTAGCTGGAAGACATACTTGATACTACATTTCCTAATCTCATGAAAACTGATTAAAAACAAGATTTCAACACGATAACACAGTTTAAATGCCCTCTAAATGTTAATCTGTCCATCTGTTTGCCATCTCAAAGACCCCACATATAAAACATGCATAATTCAGACTTGATTAGGTCAGATGAAGGAATATAAGAGGTTAATTTTAAAACGATGGTTATTTGTTTTACACTTCATCATTTTAGAGTCTTGTCTTTAATGTAAACCCAAACATAAAAACAGCACAGTCAATCTCTCAACAGATAGTTAAATTTGGGAAATCACTCAGTGCCTCATTAGTAAATCAAGTTACCTAACCAGGGTTTTTTTAGGATGCTGAAATGAGTTTGAACATAGATTGTTAAAGTGATGGTAGTCTAAACTCTGCTGCATGACTGACCCAGGCACTGGATAGCACCCATTACAGCTCCAATGAGAGCCAGCTGCAGCTCATCAGCACAGGACACCTGAGCTCAGCCTTGGTTGGACATAGGCTACTGCCCTTTACACACAATAACATCTTCCACACATACGCACCCTTATATATTTATAGCTATAGATATATAAATGCATTTGTATGATCCTCAAGGACACTAAACATGTTTGGATGTTATTGTTGGCATGTTTAAGTTGATTGTAACACAAAGCGGTAATATATTTCCATGAGACAGAGAGAGAGAGAGACAGCTAAGATGAGCGATGGCATATATTTTCTCTCTCTCACCTCTCTGGGGTGAGCTCAAGTCAGAACGCCTCCTCCTCCCCCATGAATTGGGATCAGGTGGGGATCAGCTGGACCGTCGAGAAGGGGGGCAGAGGGTTTGTGTGTGTGTATTGAGGTAGTGGTGGTGATGAGCATGAGGGTAGGGTGCCAGGCCGGCCCGGGGCCAATGTTGCACCTGTGAGAGATCCTGGAGGCAAATCTGTGTGTGTAGATGCATGGATACGATTGGAAAGGTCCATCTTAGCACCTGCATATATGAGAAGCTATTGAACAGTTTGAGAACCCCGCTAATGAGAAAACTGTGTAACTTGGGCTTTCCTCTTGTTTTTTAATTGATGCACCGATACAGACGAGAAGCCAACAGGCTGAAGTTGTGGGCTGCGTTTGTGCGCGTGCACTTCTGGGTGGAAAAAATGAATTGGTCAGACCTTTCCCTGAAGAACAATCTTTGAGGTGTAAATAACTGAGACAAAGAGGGAGATGTTGAGAGTACCCAACATCTTTCCCCCCTTCAGCTTTTCTCTCTCTCTTTTTCCCTCCCACTTTGTCTCCAGGGATTGTACCAGCCTGGCTTGAACTGGACACCATCTGCTATAATGTGACAGAATGGAACCCCCAAATACTTTCATTTAATTCTGCTTTGTGTGTGAGTCTGTGTGCCCACGAGAAGAGAGTGCGGAGCTGTAGCCTATGTTTTTCAAAATATACAGCTTTGCTTTTGTAAATATACAGTATAGAGATGCATCCATACCCTCACTGACAAATGTAAAGGTGTGGGTCATGTCTGTATACCCAGAATTTGCTCCCCTGGGCCTTTTGTTGAATTTAAAGGCCATCTGTTTTCTCTAACAAGCTTCTCCCTCTTTGTTATTTCATCTCCCTTTCCTTTCCATTTTAATCTCTCATTTGTGATCAAAATGTAATATAAAACACCCAGTCAAAATGTTAAATACTCTCTTAATTGTAAGTCGCTTTGGATAGAAGTGTCTGCTAAATAATTATGTGAAACACCATACTGTATGGCAATTCCTTCTACACTCTCAGAAATAATGGTACAAACGCTGTAACTTGGACAATACTCTCTAAACAGGTCCTAATATGTACCATTTAGGAACAGATATCTATATGATTTAGGTTCTAAAATGCACTCTTTAAAGATGTACTTTTTGAAAGGGTACCGCCCCTGGGACAGCTTTTGTACCTTTTCTGCAGCTGCTTCCATTTAGTGAAACATTCAGAACCATGGACAGTGCCTAAAACGTATCTATTGTAAAGTTAAAGAACAGTTAATCAGTATATGCTGAGTTTCTCAAACAACATTGAACTTCCAATAGAAGTCCTGTACAATAAAAAATGAACAAAGCAATGAAGCAGTTTTAAGCTCAGTTTATTTCTAACCCTTACAGTATGAGTTTTTTGCAAATGCTAATTATTTCCTATTAAATGCAAATTATTCAATTGAATAATTTATTAGCTTCAAAGTTCCTAGAGGGTATGATGGGAAATTGACAATAGCTTTTAAAAAATTTGTCAAACGAAATGTTTCATACTACTTTATACTACTTTACATACTGCATTCAAAGTCAGAGATTGCGCTACACCTGGCATTTTGTTACCATGGTTCGATATTATGATCAGTGAAGCATGAGAATTACTTGTGCTGGCATGTAAAGAGAGAAACAACAAGGGGTTATTACACTACAGTATTTAAACATTTCTGTAGAAATTACAGTATTACTGGCAGCTGTTTTCCAGTAACTTGCTGTAGATTTAAATGTATGTTTTTTTAGTGCCAACAGTTTGTTCAAAGTAAAATTTACATTAAGCATTAACAAGTTTTTATCTTTACAAAACAAAACTAAAATAACAACCTCATGCAAAGCAATCCGGGAACCAAAATCCGAAGGAAAAAAACGAAAGTTCCCAGAATCTGCACGAGACTGTTAATTTACTTATTTAAGACAAAGACTTGTTAATGTTTAATGTTCATTTTACTTTGAACTGTTAAAAGTGTTTTACAGTAAGTTACTGAAAAAATATAAACAGAAAAAAAATCACTTTTGAATAATAAGCACATAACAGAGATAACATTTATCAAACATTAACTATGTGCCTTTTTCTTAGCTGTTATACGGTTTAAGTAATGGATCTCTTTATTGTAAGCATAAGGTACCACCCACCACTTGCAGGCGGTGGGCCCTGTCCTTTGCTTTAAAATGAATGTAATCTATGTTGAAATTTCAATTTCCTTTCCCAATGAAATATTAATTGAGAATTTTAGTTGCTATGTCCATGTCTAGGCCGCTTTTGCAGTAAGATGCT
>NC_133351.1:14902800-15002800 GCF_030506205.2 Paramisgurnus dabryanus
TTAAACATGTTTATTCTTTACGATCAGAAATCCTGATGTGTGTGGGGAACCCCGAGGACAAACACTCTTGAGATTATCACGTGAAACTAAACAATATCCAATCAGAAAGCGAGATGATCGAAGACGGAAGCAGTCATGTGAAGTGAAGTTGATGTGGACAGCAGACTTCACCCAAACCCTTTTTTCCCTTGAATTTTCTGTGAAAATTATTCCAAGCACTATCATTGAAATTTCTTCCTGCATATCATCCGCCACGCTTATTTTAAAGTCTCGTGAGATTTTGCGAGATTTCCTGTGTTCTAGTCGAGACTCTGGACGAAAATCTGTTCATGTGTGGTGTGCTGTCTTTGACATATCATGGCACACCACACACTATAGGAGCAAAACGGTTAAATCTAGTATTTTTTATCCTCATGTTTGTGGTCTATAACATTTTGAAAATCTTATAAGATGTAAAAAATCTTTTGGTGTGTACCCGTACTACCCACCAAAACTTTTTTAAGGTTTTTTTTTTTTTAGGTTGAACCAACTCTTTTTACAATGCATAGCAGCAATGCTAAGACTAACATTTAGTTCAGCGTGTATGCAAACTGTTGCCTACCATCAAATCAGTTTGTCCCAGTCTTTGGCATGCCAGAATCAAGTCTGCAAAAGTTCAAAGTTCAGTGCTGCTTATGTATCTTCTGGGGAAACTGGCCTGTAAAACAGACCCAAAACACATTACAATACTCACTTCCACCAGGTAGCTAAGACTTCAGAAAAATTAAGATTACTACTGTACTGTAATATTTTACAAAACAGATACAAATACATCTCTAGGATGCTTACAGTATTTATGCAGATGTTATTATTGTACTTTGACGAAGTTCAGACTTAGAACATTTAAAAAAAAACTGAACTAAATGCCTTAAAATCTCTGCAGTGTTATGTAAGCCCAAGTCCATGTTTTGGAATCCAGGGCCAAACGACCAAGACAACATTTTCCTAAAAGCTCTGTACAGACTATTACAGTAAAGCTACGGAGCAGTAATGGCCACCCATGTGGCACTAGCCTTGGGAAGCTACGACTTAAACGTCGGCGAAAGCGACTCCAGCATGCTGCATGAACTCAGACAAGGGTAAAATGCCCTGTGATATGTGCGAGTTAATGGCTCATGGGGGATCATAGCGGCCTCGATTTGACAAATGGCAAACGTCAGTGCACTATTCTCCTGGTGGGCATAATTTTATTAAGTGCAAATATCACCGTGCTCCTTAGGAGACGTTTTGAAAGGTTAGAGCAACAGCTGTAACAGTTTCATGTATATTAGCAAAGATTTTACAGTTGAGAAGCCCCGCATTGATAGATACGGTCACTCAAGCATGGGAAAAGAAGCCCCTTAGTAAATGCAATAAGTGCCTTCATCTGAAGGGTTGAAATCATGTTTATTTAAAAGCCAGGGCCCATATTTAATGACACAATGGCAGGCAGGTAGGCAGCAGGCCGGGAGAGGTGGCATACAGGAGAAATAAAGCTCCCATTTAGTGGCCCCAGTCATTTGTTGACTCACTCATCCATGCAGAGCCTTTATGTTTAATGCAAGTCTCTGGGGGAAAGAAAGGAAGGAGCCCAAAAGGAAGGCAGGAATTATCAACCACAGGGCCTTCAAGGTGCCCCAGATGCTCCATAATTGCAATTTTACGTTTGCACTAAATCATCAGGCACAAAAAGCAGCTGAATGCAATCTGTAGAGGTCTTTTATGATCGCTATTGTTAAGACTGCCAGACCATACAAATTGTTTATTTTGTGATATAAGTTAGCTATAAATGTTTTTTAAGTATGTATCAACATATACAGTACAGTCATTACTTTACAATAGCCAACATGATAAACATACTGTACAAAAAAAAACGGGCGTTTCTTCAACAGTGGACACTTTTGGCCCAGTAGACAATTTGAAGGTGAACATTTCGACTCTCACTAGTTTATTCACAATGACATTAAAAATAATGACAATCACATTGCTAAATAGGCAAAAAAATAGCAGAAATCTATAAAAGTAACATAAAAAAGTTGAAAAAAAATATGTTTAATCTTCAAGCTTCGAAATTTAATAACAATATGAATTTGTTTTTCTTATAAATGCACTTTTTGGAGATTTATAAATTGGTCACTATCCAGTGCCATTACAAAGCTGAAAAGGATATTATTTAATTTAACTCTGACTCTGTTTGGCTAAAAGAAGAAAGTACCATGATAGTTTGAGGGTAAAATATGTGCTAAATTTTTATTTTTGAGTGAACTTTAAGAAACACCCACATATTAGTCACTGTATGAATGTAAGAAACATTTAAGTAGATGCATTTAATATATTGACAGTAGTGTTTTAATATTACTACTGGCATATGGGTGCACATGATCTGAAAAGGCTTTGGTATGCAGCTGTCAGTTGTGTGTCATATTACCCCATTGAGATCTTTGACAGATATCAGAAACACTCAGCTGGCAGTAGCATGGAGAACACTGATGTGGTCAGCCTGATGTTGACAAACATTATAAAGCCACTGTGGGCTATCACTCTCCATGGGTTACATTTACAAGAAGTTTTTCTGTCCGATTTACTTACGACTCAGTGAAGGAGTCTGACTTAACAGCCAGTGATATCATCTATTTTTGATCCATACTGAACTCTCTCTGTATCCTGCAAGAATACAATGATTCTTTTTTTCTATTTTAATCTAACAAATCAAGACACTGAAGCTTATTTTAGCGAATTTAACAAATAATGTAATGTAAATAATTTCATGCATTTTTGTATGAAGTCTAGTATATCTTTATTTGCTTTGCTTTAAATGAATTATTTATAATAGCTAGATTAAAAATTCATTTGTCACCAAAAAGCTAGGGTGTTCTGAATACTTGCAGGGTATTGCATATTGCATAGTTGCTAGGGCGTTGCTATGTGGGTTGTTGGATGTAATGAGTGGTTGCTACATTAGGTGGTTACTTACTGGACAATATAATTTCTCATAGTAAGATAAAATACCTCTTATTGCTTAGAAACATAATACCCTCTCTTAGTAATGAGCCTCTTGATTTGAAGTAACATTTGCAAACACAGCCTAAAAGTTCTTAAATGGGACATATCTTGAAAATCTGACTTTTTCCATGTTTAAGTGCTATAACTGAGTCCCCAATGCTTCTACCAACCTAGAAAATGTGATTCAATCATTCTCTGCAAGCATGTGAAAAAATATGTCATTGAAAATTGGCTCCCTTTGTGATGTCAGAAGCCCCTTAATCTGCACTATCCAACCACGGCACTGACATTTAGGGCAGAGATCAGCTCATCTGCATTTTAAAGGACCCGCCCAAAACAGCACATTTTTGCTCACAACTACAAAGTCACAATTTTAACATGCTATAATAAATTATCTATATGTATCACATATTATGTACTCTGGGGACACCAAAGATTTATTTTGCATCTTAAAAAAGTCTTGTGAAATGTCCTTTTTTAAAGTCAACTATAATGAAGCCTCAAATATAGCATGCATTATTGGACCTTTAAAATATTATAATAGGAACTATGCATCTGATGGCATTGCAAAGAAAAGTAGAGCTGGCACTTTTTTAAATACCTCAGTTTCAGTTTAATTCAATGAGTAAATAATGAGGGTTTTATTTTTTTTATTCCTTTAAAGCTGCAATTTGCAATCTTTTGCCTCTATATTGCCATCTCTGTTTGAAACATAACATTGCTGATCATTTAACATACTTATATTTACTATATTGTTTATTTATATATTTCTTAAAGGCAGAGTGCACGATATTGACATTTAAACAAACACGCCCCTACCCCAGTAGAATATGGACCTTCTTTTGATAGGCCTGCCCCACACATACGCAACCCAGGCAACGATGTTGTTTAGTAGACACGCCCCTTACTGCTGATTGGCTACAAGTGTGTTTGGTTCTCGGCCCAACTCCCTTTTCCAAAGTGTTTTTCAAAAAGTTATTTAGTACACAAGTTGGGCAAGGACAATTTGGCATCTCTAATTCACCTAACCTGCGTGTCTTTGGACTATGAGAGGAATCCAGAATAAACCCAAAGTGACACAGGGACAACATGCAAACTCCACACAAAAAGACCTCCCGACTCAGCCGAGGCTCGAACCTGGGACCTTCTTGCTGTGATGCAACTGAGTCAGTATGCCATTTTGATTTGGGATAAGTTAAGGAGACCGTTTTGAACACTGATCATTTGTGTACTTGCTCAATTACTAATTTTTGTTTATTTCTAATAAATGAAGTTACGGATTGCAGCTTTAATTGAGTTAAAGTCACCAAAATCAAGTAAGGAAATAACTGGTTGTTGTCCAAAAATAACATCAAATTGTAGATGGTGTCAACTTTGGTCAAGCTTCATACAGCTACAG
This sequence comes from Paramisgurnus dabryanus, assembly GCF_030506205.2. Taxonomy (NCBI): domain Eukaryota; kingdom Metazoa; phylum Chordata; class Actinopteri; order Cypriniformes; family Cobitidae; genus Paramisgurnus; species Paramisgurnus dabryanus. The sequence goes on from NC_133351.1 coordinate 14,907,221, forward strand.
CTGCGCCTTGGCCAGTTTTTGGCGCAGCCTCTGGAGGACACCGCCGGTGGCAGGTGTTTTACACCAGCAGGGCCCAGGAATACCTCCACCCAGCTGCTCTGCCACACACATCCTCGGGGTGTAGATCCCAAGCCACTTCCCAGTGTCACTCCACTGCCCAGACTCAACCAGAGCTCTGATAAGATAATGTGACTGCACGTCAATCACTCAGTGGCCTGAGGTGCTATGGTGATAAATACTGCGGTGCCACATTGCCATAGAAGCTCTGTGGCACCAGGGGAGGATGCAGACTCACAGCCGTGGGCTCTTACAAAGACCATCAGCAAGGAAAACCTGACCATCTATCTCTGTAGGGTTCCAGACAGAGTGATCTTCCTCATGCCAGAGAAGTTTTTGGTCAAGTCCACACATGATCTAAATAACATGCTATTCCTGTCAATAGAGGTTGCGGGCACGCTGGGTGCCCCGGTGTTATGCGTGATGTGTTTTGATGGAACCTTAGTTTTTGGAGAGACATGGGTAGATGTATAAGTCAAACACTTGTTGTGGGTGATTGAGAAACTAATTCGGAGGGACGGGTCCTCTCTGTAATACGATCAGTTCTGGACATGTTTTTGCTTTTCACAACGTTTGACATACTGTTTGACACACTCACCATGATGTTAGAATGAAGTCTCATGAGGGTCTTCTTTGTGTATTTACCATAGACTGTAAAAAAAGATGGACGGCGCGACGTCGCCTCCCACCATTGTAATGAATTGAAGCCAAAAATGTCCGACCACGGTCGCCGCCATGTTACGTAAAAACGTCAGTTTGGAGCCAAGGCATGCGCAGAAGGAATCGTCCGCGGAGCCAGAGGCGGAGGCCAGAGGCGGAGCCGTGGAATCAAACTTCCGCCCAAACGCCAACCACGCCAATCAGAACCTCCAAAATGAGTTGCAAATTAAGTAATAAAAATCCACAGAAGCTGACAACAAAAAACATTGCAAAAATAAAAGTAGGCTAATTAACATATGCTTTTTTTCCAGTTGCGCTCTTGTATGTGTCTGGCAACCCAAGAGGGGACAGGGAAAAAAATCTACAGTATTTTGAATTTAGACTGCGGTACCAAATTAAACCACTAGAAGTCAATGTAACACACAGCTCCTTTAAAATGATAGATACATAATGCTTATTCTAAATGTTACCACCAGGCAGTGATGAAAATTTCTTCCATCTCACCTTTTATGGCATCAGCTGTGCCAGCTATGGCATCAAAGTATGCAGCTGTGTTAACAAACCTTTAAACAAAAAGTGTGACAGTACAGTACATAAAAAATTATGACACATTTTTATGGTTAATTTTGATTATATCATGACATGAAGTGGCATCACATACTGAGAATGTCGTGTGAAATAATATAAAATAATTATCATATTAGTAATAACTGGAGTATCATAATATATTTAAATTATAAATGTGGCAGCATAATTCTTCACCATTTTCATGTAGTGTTTTCTCTCGCAGGTGTTATTGACCCATTATGGTTTTCTCTAAAAAAAAATCCTGCCCAAGTATTTGAGCAAACTCATCTGTGCAGTGATGCCACCAGCAAGCCTGCCTATAGGTTGAGCACTTAATAGTAAGCAATGATGTTGTCTGATCCTTCAGATTTTAACATTTCATCAGTAAAATATATGAAAACATCCCAAAAGCAAGATTAATTTCCAACCACCATGAATTAGGTTTATTTTCCTTAACCTTCAAATTGTTTTTACGCAAATGAAATATAAACCTTATTTATAAAAAAAATGTTAATATCAGCAATACATGATGAAATTGCTTGAAATCTACAACCCAATCTGCCTGCATAGTGATGTCTGACTACAGTCCCTTGGGTCCCTATTTTGATGTGAAATCCCTTTTCGTATAAATTCATGGTACCTACTTTAACATCCTCTCGCCTTATGTAGAGAACAAAGAAGTATTTCACCACCAGCCATCTGAAACATGAAGAAGTCACCACATGAGTGCTGAAACAAGGAGGAGAGCCATTCCATCAGCTGTGTGAAAACATCATCATAACCTAAATAAGTAAATAACCGCTAAGAGACCCAGTACGACCCGTAGGCCCAGTGAGGCTGCAATCTGAGGAGCGAAATTCAATTGGATCTGAATCGTAAGTGTTTGCTTTTAAGGGCTGTGTGAATTATGTAAGTGTAATGTTAACTGCCCGGAAAAGAAAAAACAATAACATCCCCCTCTGTACAACATCAGAATCTGTTATTCGCCAGTATTCATTTCAGGGCTTGGTGTCTTTGTGTTTTCATGTAAAACCGTGAGACGAAGATCACACGCTATTGATCGAACAAGTTTTCTCAGAAAGATTGTGTGTCCTCATAATGCGATTAAGTTTGTGTGAAAAAATATTTAAAAAAAGTTCACATTTTCTGGACAAATGTTAACAGACGCTGTTAGGTCCGCACCAGTAACACACTGGGGATGTGTCTCCACCTGATTTCTTTAAGCTTGGCCTTTGCAAATAAATGCAAATAAAAATATAAACGCTAATCAGGCCAACAATCAAACTTCTTAAATGTGTTTATGTGCACAAGTATAAATGGGATGACTTTGGTCGTTCTATGAAAAAAATTCATTAATTATTCTCTTACAAATTGCCTTTGGTTCCAGGTCTTGGATAAATGAGATCTGACTCACTTCCAGGAATTCAAGCTGAAATGAAATTCAAACACACTATGTAGTTAATCAGTATCAATAAGCCTTAAACCAGCTTTGGGGCAAATGCTTATGAACCACGCACCATTTTAAATATGCTTATTAATATTTTAGTTACCCACGGTACCTTGCAGTTATTTTGGCTGAAATGAAAAAGTGTCATCTGCTTTGAATTGTACAGTCCAGCTTTACCTTAATAATTAGTCATAGAAGTGCAAGGTGGAAACTGAAGGATGGGTGCAAATGTTTCCGGGTACAGGTTCTCTTAAATTAGCCGTGCAAACGAATGCTAATTATGTGACTGTCAGAGTATTAGCCTGTGAATCACTGAATTAAGTGTGGAATCACCTCTCATAGGCTTTTTCTACAAAAGAGCCTGTTTTAATGAGAAAGGACACAGCAGGTAGAGATCCAGACAGAACCATCCTCCTACTAACTTGTGAACAATGCATAAAAAAAACTGCTACTGCATGGCCACTGCTAGTCAACTGTAATGTGCAGATGAAAAAGCTTTGTATTTTTTAAGTGAAACTCATGCAACTAACCATTGCGTCTCTATATGTAATCTGATAGTTGCATTTTTTACAACAACAACAACAACAAAAAAAGACCAAAGGAAAAAGAACCAGAGGAAGAAACTTGTATGTATTATAGGGTTTAAAAAACAACAACATTATAAACCATCTTAAACCATCCTTGTACTGCACAGCAAAATAACCAGTTTTAAATGTACACTGGTGTATATATGGGTTGGTACTCAGGTTGCATTACCCATAGACAGGATTGGGCGAGTGCCCTGGGGCACCAGGCAATAGGGGCAGGGCTCAACCCAAAGAAAATTTTATACTGGCCCGATCGAGTCAGTGGTTCAGGTTTTCACTTGCCCTGCCAAAGTTTCACTGGTCCCAATGAAAAATGTCAGTGTCACATATTTAAAAATAGTAATTCAAAAGTCAAATTAATTGTATATTCTCATAAAATATAGTTCAACAAAGTCTAGTCAAGATAAATAATAGTAAGTTTAACATTTTATTTTCGACAAGTTATATGTTTCACAGATCAGTTTAATCATTAGTCATTCAGGCTGATAAAGAAATACAGACCCGAAGTTCACTTAGGTTCAGTTCCGTAACCGCAACAACGCGCTTCTGTCTGATGATATACGGCAAAAAAAATTCTAATATAATTTTAAATATATTTCAAAATATACAAAACATGGGCAAAATATATATGTATGCAGAAATATATTTTGAAATATGTTTACATTTTTTTTTCAATAATATAATTTTGGGCCAATTTTGTATATTTTGAAAAATATTTTACAAATAAATATATTTTAAAGCATTCATGTCGCATTAGAAGAAAAACGTTGTATCTTACAAACCTGTAAACATATCAGGTTTGAAAAGGTTCAAATTAAATATATTTTCAACTGCAAAAATTTACTTATAATTTTATATTTTATACATACATACATACATTTCATACTTGAACTTTTTATACAAACATTTATATTTTGGCCATGAATTTTTTTTCCCATTGGTTGTAAAATTAGAAAGGTGTTTGTTGCACCTGAAATACATTTTGTAATTTATGATAATAATAATAATAATAATTTGTTACCTTCATATAAGCACTTTTCTGCAGCACTCAAGGCACTTTACATATGAAAGGGGGATTCTACCCAACCACCACCAATGTAATGTGCAGCATCCACGTGGATGATGCAACGGCAGCCATATTGTTTCAGATCACCCACCACACACCAGCTTATTAATGGAGAGGAGACAGAGTGATATAGCCAATTAGTATGATTAGTAGGCCAATGGGCAAGTTTGGCAAGGATGCAAGGGCACACCCCTACTATTTTTCAAAAGACATCCTGGGAATTTAAACAACCACAGGATGGTGCTTTTTGACAGTAGTGTCCCCATCACTATACTGGGGTGTTAGGACCCACAAAGACCACAGGGTGAACACCCCCTGCTGGTCTCACTAACACCTTTACCAGCAGCAACCTGGTTTTCCCAGGAGGTCTCCCATCCAAGTACTGGCCAGGCTCAACCCTACTCAGCTTCAGTGGGCAACCAGTCTTGGGCCACAGGGTGATATGGATGCTGGTTATATGACATATGACGATTAAAACTATATATTTAATTAAGCTTTACATATTACAAAATGTATTTAGCATATATTTAGCAATTTAAAACATATTTTTGGACAGAGAATTTTTTTGCCATATGGGAACCATCTATATTATCATGTCATGAAGTTGTAAGTTAAAATCTTTTGTTGAATCAACTCAGACTTACAAGTCAACATACTTTTATTTATCTTGAAAAGAGATGAGTTGCTACAACTTATAAAATATAGTTGAAAAAAGTAAACTTCATTTGATAAGTTATAACAACTCATCTGTAGTTAGAGTTGATTCAATCAAAAATTTAAGGCAGCAAATCATTTTTTATAGTGTATGAATTAAGATTGAAGATCTAACTTTTCTGCTGATGAGCTGTTCCTCCTTAACTACATGTAGGGCATCAGGCCAGCATGTGTTCCATGAAAACTTCTGCGGCTAGACTGACCTGCGTTTGACTGAGTGACTGTCAAAAAGAGAAAATATTCACAGATTTAACTAAATTTGGATTTTGACTCCATGAAACCACCACTGATTTGATTAACTGAGAGGTTCTTCAGGACCCATCATATGGAACGGTGCAGCGAAGTTGAGAAAAGGATTCTGTTGTGGTTCAGAGCCCACTTACATGAATACATCTGGGACAAATTGAGCACACCCAACTGAAAAATGAAAACACTAAGCGATACAAAAAGCCGTGGGGTGGAATGTGTTTTCAGTAGCTGTGCTGCATTTGTGAAAGTGTTTGCATGTAGAGATGAAATTAGCCGAGCTTACAATCGACTCGGCAGGGGAATTTCAAAAGGGCCCTGAATTTGAGCGGGTCCTGATAAAGCGCCTGGAAGTGCTTGAAACAGGGTTTGATTTTCCATTTGAAGCCTTCATGGCTCAACTCTGCAGCATAAACGTTGGGATTAAGCACTTTTGAGTAGATAATTTCGAGAAACAAACAAACTGAATACAAACTGAATATGTATTTATATTATTAAAATATATAAATAAAATATTAACACACTATTAAATCTTGTGAACAGACAGTAAAAGTCATATCAGAGGACCTGACTGGTAAATCTGACTGATTGTTATCAGAAATAACAATCAATTTAAGCAGCATAAATATTGGCCCCCTTGTATACCCATCATCTCACCCCCCTCTAGTCATTTAGCTACATTTCACTGTTGTTTCAACTAAACATGAGTAAATAGCTCACAGTCTGATTTTCGGTCACTGATAATTGCCCCCATATGCAAAATGCATGAAATATGGATTTAATTTAAGTTGGCTGGTTACAGCAATCTGCTTTCTGGTTTTACATGAGGGGGCAACCACATAATAAGGGGCTTCTGTCCTCTCTTATGACCGGCCCCAAAGCCACTGGCCCAAATGCAAAGTGACAGACGCATCATCAGAGAACACAGGGATGTAATGTCTTGTGATCCCAGAAAGGGTGACAGACATTGATTTTTTCTGATCTGACGGTACATGTAATAATAAGAGAAAGGAAAGGTCAGGGTCAAATGGCATGAAAGTGAGGAAATGGCTGGAAATCACGCAATGTCACGGCCCACAAACCTTTTCCTGAACTAAACAATGTGAGAAACACACCTTTATTAATGCTGTGATTGCAGGTGTGCTCTGTGAGAGTATATTAATAATAAAAAATTATTGATAATAAATATTTTGCATACTAATTTAAACATTTGGATACTAATGCAATTGACATGACACTTTTGGTGTATGTCTAACAGCATTCATATTTTATTTCTCTCACAAAATAAATGTTATGTGTCATGCTCCTTACAGAGTTTGCACCTACTTTTACACCTTTATTTTTAGTTTCATTTTAATTTGTGTGTATGTGTGTGAGAGAGAGAGAGAGAGAGAGAGAGAGGGAGAGAAAGAGCGAGAGAGAAAGCATTTTGTGCTTCACTTCACCTGTCATCGCTTCACTATGACTGAGAATCTTCCTAATGGCCAAGGCAAGGAGCCATGGGCTACAATGAGGGGCGAAGTCAGACACACTTGCGAATTCCTCACACAACAATGTTTTACAGCTCAAATGCATAATTTCTGCATCACTATGGTCAACATCAAAATTGCTAAATATTGACTGCTTTCAAACAATTGGTTCCCTTTATGCAAACTCGTTGGCAAAACATAATTAACCAACGTGTCAGGCTGTTTTCATAATGCTACACAGCATGTTCAAGCTTTTTCTGGAAGATCAACATTACTTACTTACCATTGTTTCTGAATACTAAGTTGTAATTTAAACAGAGTACATGCATTCCTCACAGGCGCAAAATATATGAATATAATTTTAATAAAGAAATATGTGCACCTTCTAGAGAACAAACAGAACAAAACTGTGCTATTTTTGTAGCAAGAAAGTCTTACTGTGAACTTCTATTGCAGCCAAAATGTCTTTCACAACATCTACAGCGTTATAGCTTTGGGGTGTCTGAGTATGCAATCCCACAATCAGCTTTGGAAGCATAGCACTCAACTTCCATAGAAATGATTTGAAAATACTTGCTTACCTTCACTGTGAACAGGGCATAAAATGAGCGTTTATTGAATTTTACAAGTGGTTTTTTAAAAAATGACTGCAGAGTATCCTGCCTTGCAAAATTGCACTTTAAAGAGACCTTTCACGTCTACTTACTAGCATGAAGAATGCATACAGCCTATATCTAGACATAAACTGCAATGAAAACAACATGAGACTTGTTATTCTTCCAGCAACAAATATGGCAGAGGTATGCCAGTCCCTTTTCTCACACTCCTTTTATAAGTGATAATTCTAGTTATGTGGAACTACTCAACTATTAAATAACTTGATCAATCATTATTTACAACACTTGCAATAATTTTAATTATAAAGCACTATGGCATTTTTACTCACCCATGGGCATGGCTCATATAAAAAAATGCCATCTTGTTTTATCTATGTGGTCAATTAATCATATAACAGAGTTACTAAACTATATTCAGTACTCTTATTATGAATACACAGCACAATGATTTTACTGGATTAGATTGGATCTGTGGGAGATCCAAAATCATACATTTACTTAGGCCATAAATTGTCATGATAATAACCATGTGTGTGACAACTGCGATTTAAATAAGGTTATTAGTTTGTTCGGTGTAATTAGACAGGATGTGAGTCTCCATCATATGGAAGTACAAAGGGAAACCGAGGCAATTCATTAAGCAGGTAATACAGCACATTATTGTGCAAATGCTCTCCATAAGACTAAATCAACCACCACTATAACTGCACATTCTTTCATTAAAGTGAATCATAATGTCAAAAGTGGGAGAAAGACTGAAGCTTTGAACAGCAGGAAGGCAAACTAAGGAATCATAAAGCGCTCTTACCTCATCTTTGAAGAAAGACGACACTGACAAACTTCTTAAATTGGCCCTCCCTTAGAGATGACAACAGGTTGTCAGTTCTCTGCTTCTAAACTCTACATCAGTGCTCCATTGCTTCCTGTTGCAACACAGATAACTGCTTTCCATTAACTTACATCTTGTATTTCTTTTGAAATTACAGTATATCAGCAATATGACTGTAGAGTTTTATTCAGAGCTATATCATCGCACCATAGGGGAATAAGAGAATGGATTCACTGTTTGCCAAAAAAAGTTTTGCTGGTTATGTGAGTGTTTGAAATGTTTTTACCAAAAACCACAGGGCTCTGGCTAATCTCTATAACTTTATCCCTCATGAGATGGGACTTATGGACAACTGGCCTCTGGAATGTTATTTGTGTTAAAGGTATAGTTCATAGTGATGTTAGGTTCTTGAACAAATCGTTCTTTTGAGCCGGTTCTCAGGAAGTAACCGGTCGAGCCGGTTCGCAAATCGAACTGAATCGAACTTTAGTTTTGGGCATAGGTTCCGGGTTGATGACGCAGGACGCACAGCCGAAATAGCACGTCGGACTCGTAAAGACCCGGACGAAGTTTGTCGATGATTGCCGACGATTCTGACGGATGAGTTGCTGACACTGCGTGTGAATCACCGAGGATTTGAACGAGCCTGATACACGAAGTTTTTTGTTTTATTAGTTTCTTGATATGTTACTTTTATTTAAAAGCTTTAGTTTTGATACGATTTATTTTGCATGCAAATCATTGTAGTTGTTTAAGACCAATGAGTTTAACACACAAGTTTATTTATTATTACACAAATCCGCAATTGTGCATCAGGCTTGTCAAAACTGGTCAATTATATCTGGCATTTACTATTTATTTATTATTTATGATCCGCGATTTAAACTGTGACCACAAACATTACTAACTTGTGAATGCAAGGCAATAAATCAGCTATGCCTTCACAAAAACAACTTTTATTTAAATGTTTTAATGTGTTGACACAAACGACTTTATTTGAATGTTTCATTGATACAATAAATGCGTAGTAATGTAATTTCTTGATGACGTCAGGAACCGGTTTTTGAACCGGTTCAATGAACCGAACTGTCCGAAAAGAGCCGGTTCGCGAAAATGAATCGGACTTTGGATCACTAATAGTTCACCCAAAAATAAAAATTCTGCCATCATTTTCTCTTACAAAGCAATCGTTCAATTGACTAACCAACTGACAGTCACCTGACTTACTGTGTGGGAGTCATTAGGTGTGTTCGAGATCACCCGGCGCTGCGCAGACCGATCGGCGAGGTTTGCCGCTTGCAGTCGAGGGAGGAACTGAAGACGGAGCCGTCAAGCCGGACACCTGCTGCTTGCCGTAGTGACGTGTGCGCCGTGTTTCCTTGCTTTTAAACGCAAATGAAGTTAGTTAGATGCTATAAATGTTTATGTCACAGTTTATACAAATGTTATATTTATAGACCCCTTCAAGGTTTGTAAACATTGAATGACTATCGGGTGCGCGCGCAGCATGGGGTCAAACTGTTCATATCATCCAGGCTTTATAATTTAATCTAACAGTGCTGAAAAATGACGACTTACCTCAAATGAAGTGAGCACTACAAACACAAGCCTCTTTGATATTTGCATTGTCCCAGTCTGCACGTTAATTGCTTGCAGCCGCAGATGTTGTATTTTTTTGTTTTTGAGATTCTGCATGAATCGCGAAAACTTAACGGAAGATCTGGTGCGATTTTCAAAGCCCACGACGTAAGGAGGCATTTTTGACGATACCGAATAATACGCAACTCAATCTGCTGTAATGACTTTTCTGACCCCGACATGCGCAGTGGGAACCGCCTGTGACGTGAACCGTGAAGGGGTCTATATAATGTGTATAATGTTTATACTGTGACCTTTGTATTTTGTTCTCATTGTTGTTTATCAATAAAAAAAAAGCAGTTAGTTAGATGCTGAATTTGATAAAAACAAACCTTTTAATAAATAGTTGCAACCAGAAACATTTTATATCGAATATTTTAATTGCTGCTTATACTGTATACCCGAAAATAACGGGAAACAAGCCTATATTATTAAAATACCAATAGAGTTTGTTATTTTCATTTTTATTTTATTACACGACACAATATAACATATTTAAGCATATTAAAGTGTTTTTTTCCCGTTTTAAAACATGAATTTATAATGTTTATTAGTGGAACTAGGTTGGATTAAACTTGAAACGCACGTGATCGTTGTCATCAATGAGGCGACCAAACACGTAAAGCTGTTACGTCATCACAACTCCGGGCAGCCGCTCTGGAGAAGCTGCACCGGCTGAGCTAGCCGGCTACTCTCGAAACGCTCTCGCGGTACTTAAAAACCATATGACACAGTCACGTGCCTGCAGCGCCAGCTGAAGTCGGACAAAAATACTAACCGGAATGCACTGCTTCAAGTCAGCCGCCGATCGGTCTGCGCAGCGCCGCATGAAGTCGAACACACCTATTTTATAATCTTAGCTCCGCCTCTGGATCAAACCATTCTAAAAATTGGTAGGGGGTTTTCTCATAACAATAAAAACATACATTAAATCACTTGGCAACAAAATATACATTAATGAAAATAAATAAGTACATGCACACACAATTCAACACAAAACACCAAAAACAAAACACTTTTATACAGGCATGAACTGGTGACCCATATCGTGCTTTGTTAACAAGTTTGCAATGTATTGTATATGAGGCTAGTCACAGTGCCTTAACCTCATCTTACACTTTGACAAATGATGGTAAGAACATAGCTGATTGTAACCATTGACTTCCATAGTAAGAAAAACTAATATGATGGAATTTAAGGGTCCCCTCAATTGTATGCTTGCCATCAAAATATCTTACTAACATAATTGTTTTCCTACTATGACTATGGAAGTTAATGGTTAGTTAATGGTTCCAATCAGCTGTGTGCTTACCATCATTTATCAAAATATAATCCTTTGTGTTAATCAGGACAAAGAAATCCAAACCGGTTTAGAACATGAGGATGAGAAAATGGTGACAGAATTTTTATTTTTTTAACTATCCCTTTAGGTTATTAGTGATGTGTAAGCGATAGGACAATGATACTTTCTACACACATTACTAATCTCAAATACCACAGAGTCTGTGCATTCAGGAAGACCCATATTTCCCATAAAGGGCCCATATTTTGTGGCTAAAAGCCCATAACTTTGTATAGGCTATTTGTAATACAATTTTTTTGGGTGGTTTATGGTTAAATCCACATGTTTATATCCACATACCTTACATTTTTGTTTCACCTTAAAGTCCTGCCCATCTGTAACCGGTCAATTTGTACAAAGTTCTGAGAAAGTGCAGTGTGAACCGATTGGCCTATGACATTCTGTAGTGGGCAAAGCAAACCAGTTAATTACAAATTACATGGATCCAGTTTAGCGTTCACATTTTTTAACTATGAAACTAGTAAATTATGTATACTTGATGATAAAATGATTTTTTTAATCCAGTGAATATTGCTCAGGATAGAAGTTTTAAAGGTCTAGTTTTAAGTAGGCTACTTTACAAATGATAGTGTGGGCTACAAAAAAAAAAAAAACTTTTATTCTTTAATTTCTCACAATTTACTCATGTGGCAATATCTGTGTTAAAGGCTAAAATCAGTTTGCATCAGAGTCCTAATCAGCAACACCCTGTTAGGGTTTATTTTTTGGGAACGGGATCACAACCGGGTGGGTGTCATTTACTTCAAATTATACAGTTCTTGGATCTTTGGTGACCACATACTTATCCTTAAGCCTTGTGATAATATATCACATTTTAGTTGTTTACCCTTTGTAAAACTATGGTGTTACTACAAAAACATGGCCAACTATATAGCAAAACCATTGTTAATTTGTTTGGTTTTACAACTGTAACTGTTTTTTTTTTTTTTGTCAAACCTTGTGTGACAATTTAATATTAAAGCACAAATATTCTACTTCAGTTACAGTAGCTGCCCATAACATTCAGTCGTTTTCCGAGTCATTCTACGAAACGGGTGCCATTTCCACTTTGCAATTTTCCAAATTTTCATTAAGAACAAACTTTATTTTTTTTACTTACAACTTAAAATATATTGTTAATCCTCCCAAAAAACATATTTTCCCAGCTCAGGTACAAAATTGTTAATAATATTATCAGTTTTATTCTGGCACAGAAGTCTCTCTTTTACCACCCCGTCACGGACAATATGTGTGCCATTTGTGTAGTAAAACAAGAAATATATTTATAAAATCTAATGTTTTCCTAATAGTAAAATGTCCCTTTCTTGGAAACCATCAATAGAAAGTCTATAATTTAATTTAAATAATTAATATTCGTTTTTTAATCTTGAAATATGAATTCGACATTTTAATGGCCTCATTGTTTGTACAAAAACATACGAATACACTTAAAAAATACAAATAAACTTACATTTATTTGATTAGTCCACACAACAAGAACATCATTCAACATTAATTTATTTAAAATGTATTTTCTATTACATAAGTTTTTAACAAAATGACCCCGTGACGGGGTGGTAACTGATGTCACAGATAGGTTCACTGTGACAAGGTGGTATGGACAAAGTGTGTATCTATATATGGTATGCTTGTTTTAATCTTTATAAAACTGGGGGAGGGGAAACATTAACATTGGAAACTTTGGTCATGCTGTGAAAAACTAAAATAAGAGCATCATTACAGTGAGTGAGTGACACAGTGAGTGAGTGAGTGAGTGAGTGAGTGAGTGACACAGTGAATGAGTGAGTGAGTGAGTGGCACAGTGAGTGAGTGAGTGGCACAGTGAGTGAGTGAGTGAGTGAGTGAGTGGCACAGTGAGTGAGTGAGTGAGTGACACAGTGAGTGAGTGACACAGTGAGTGAGTGAGTGAGTGAGTGAGTGAGTGAGTGAGTGAGTGAGTGAGAGAGTGAGTGAGTGACACAGTGAGTGAGTGAGTGAGTGAGTGACACAGTGAGTGAGTGAGTGAGTGAGTGACACAGTGAGTGAGTGAGTGGCACAGTGAGTGAGTGAGTGAGTGAGTGAGTGAGTGAGTGACACAGTGGGTGAGTGAGTGAGTGAGTGAGTGAGTGAGTGAGTGAGTGAGTGAGTGAGTGAGTGACACAGTGAGTGAGTGAGTGAGTGAGTGACACAGTGAGTGAGTGAGTGAGTGAGTGAGTGACACAGTGAGTGAGTGAGTGGCACAGTGAGTGAGTGAGTGAGTGAGTGAGTGAGTGAGTGAGTGAGTGAGTGACACAGTGAGTGAGTGACACAGTGAGTGAGTGAGTGAGTGAGTGGCATAGTGAGTGAGTGACATAGTGAGTGAGTGACATAGTGAGTGAGTGACATAGTGAGTGAGTGACAAAGTGAGTGAGTGACAAAGTGATTGAGTGACATAGTGATTGAGTGACATAGTGAGTGAATGAATAAACAAACCATGTTAAGTTAACAGAAACAATTTATTAGTCTATATCAGAACCACCCCGTCACATCCCTTAACACCACGTCACAATAAAACTTGTGGCGGGGTGGTATGTGACGGGATGGTAAATATCATCCCAAAATGGCCGCAGATCTCCCATGTGGTCAAGTTCCTCACCGAGCATACATGCATTCTATCTGAAATATAATTTTATTTGCATTAATAATGTAAAAAAATATATCGAAATTAGTTTTCCCTCTCTATCTTGCGTGACGGGGTGGTTGCTTTGAGCTTGACGGAGCCTGTCTAACACGAAAAATCAACAAATAAAGAATGTAGAGGAATGTCAGTGCTTGACTGTTTTTGTTCTTGGTGGCAACAAGGCTCCAATGATGTCACTTCTGCTTTGTGATCTCATTTAAAGCAACAGTACATTATTTATAGATAAAACAAGTTAGTGTGACGGGGTGGTAAGTCAAATTGAGGGACGCACACAAATCATCAAATATTTACAAAAAATAAGGTTTATTTTAAATAAAATGTATCTTATGTGAAAAGGGACACAAATATAATCATGAAAACAATATAATTTTTAAAAAAATACATAACTTATTTGGTGATATTTTGGATGCAAATGTCATGTTGGTCAACACGGACATGTGAAAATGGCTATGTACTAATGCAAAATTATTAAAAATAGTATGTTATTCTTTAAGAATAGTGTTTTTATCATATATCATATTAACAAGAACCCTTGAATGAATAACTTAAAGCTTTGTAAGAACATTTTGGGACATTTTTGTGCCTTATGCATCTCGTCAAATGTTGCGGACCCAAATGGCACCCATTTCATAGAATGACTCTTCCCCCAAACACATACACATTTATAAAGATGAGGTAAAACATTCATCGTGCAAGACAAAGCTTAATTAGGTGTCACACTCACGACTCACCCATCCTTCTGATGTAACGTTATGTATTTTCTTGTTATTTGCGAGGACTGTGGCCGTTTCTCAAACGGAAGGCTGCATCCTTTTGAGGTTGCAAATGCATGCATGCTACTTACGTCATCAAGCCTGGTGTATTTCGGTTAATTTAGCATTACGTTCGCAAATCATAAGCGTATTACAACAATTTACGATTGAATAAGAATAATAGTCAACTTTATAATTGTTAATATTCTAAAATAAGACAGTCTTTATGACATATGCAGCCTACAAATGCGACCTCAAGAGGATGCAGCCTTCCGTTTGAGAAACGGCCTGTGTGAATCCCCACAGTAATGGTGCGTTCCAGGCAGGTTTTTAAACCCGTGAGTTACGACTTCAAAACCACGACTCACGACCCTATGCGTTCCAGGCAGCCTGTAACTCGTGTTTTTACAACATTCTACCGGTGAAAGTGCTCTGGAACGGCAGTCAAACCCGTGACTTCCCACCCGTGAACTCGTACTAGATCGATGTACTCCCAGTTCAAAGTCGTGAGTCGTGGTTTTGAAGTCGTGAGTTACGGGTTACAGGTTGCCTGGAACGCAGCATAACATTCAGCTGGCTCAGGTCACGTGACGCCCACACCGTCTATTCTTCTCCGCGCGCTAGCAGGAAGTACAAGCGAGAGCAGAGAGGCTCGTGCAGGGATAAGTCGTCTTTTAGCCACGTATTAAACCTTTAATTTTTTTTAAATGGTGAAGTTTATCGATATATTTACTGTATTTATGTGATGTCGGTTATTTAAAGTTCGCAATGCTCCTCCTCTACAGCCCGTAAAGCGTTCCGTTCGATGGTCAACAGTTATTGACGTCAGAACCGCTTATTGTATGTTTGTGCATCTTGTCATTTGTGCACGAAGGGATTTTAGGGTAGTAAACGGAAATTCTTTGAATGGTTGATTCCGGTTGCAAATGCTTTGCTCGCCACGACAGCGGGTTGCTACTATGCATGCCATGCGTCTGTGTATGCAACCATGCAGCAATAGTATGCAATAGGTATGCTTCTATTCTCTGTACCCTTATTGTCAAATCTAGCGTAATTCTGGGTTACTCCTCTAACCTTACACTTGTCTTTTCTATTTTGCAAGTTAATGGTGGGTCAGGATGAGCAGAAACCACATAAAAGATGGTGCTGTTGAGTCTCACTGGGATCACCACATCCCTCTGCCAAAACTGGGTTCCTTTTACTCCCGGCTGGTGACTGCCTTTGTTGCCCTCATCTGTTTCATAAACAGCTATGATGGGGACTTTGTCTTTGATGATTCAGAAGCCATCATCAACAACAAGGTGCCTCCCATGTTGTCTTAGATCAATTTATTGGGGTGTTTTGTTGTCACTGTGGTTATAATGCTCAGTTTTGATGTTTACATTGAAACATGTCTTCTTGATAATGGCATTTTGGAGGAATTATCTACAATAATTATTATAACAGATTTTCTGTTTATTGTCATGTAGTATTTTAATGTTAAGTCTGTTGAATTTCAATATTTTACATTCATATTATATATATGACAGATGCTTGTAATGCAACTTACAGATTATGAAATTGTATGAATCAGCAAATACAATGTGATCACAGAAAAATGTACAAGCATCCCATAAAGCATGAATAAAACCCCACCCTTAACCTCAATGCCACAGAGGTGCAAGCAAATCATACTAAAATGTATAAGATTGTACTATTTCATTTTAAATTTCCACCTCGTAAAAAAGCTTCTATTACAAGTGTATTACCAGTAAAGCAAATTCATGTCTTTTTTTCTCCTTGTAGGATTTGAATCCTGCTTCTCCTCTAAGTAACATCTGGAAAAATGACTTTTGGGGAAGTAACTTAAGTAGCAACTCCAGTCACAAATCCTATCGGCCGCTAACTGTCCTGACTTTCAGGTACGTTCAACACAAAGACAAAGGCGTCTTTCAATTACTGCTGTGTGACTGATGATTAACACAAGGTAACTGTACAACCTGCTTATAGTGAATATTTTCAGACCTCTTTGCATATATTAGATGTCTGGACTTGTAATTTTATTCTCAGTGGGAAATCAAAAGAGGTCCCCCAAGAGCTTCCTCACTGAACTCCACAATAATTGACATTAAAATTGGATGCATATATTGCCTTTTTTCAAACTCATTTCAACATTGTCTTTGGCATTTGACTGCTACTGTGAAGAATCTATATAGGGGGCATAATTCATGTCCTACATGCTGCTAATGAGAATGACATCGTTTTGCATTAGTAATGTCCTGTTATCTCAACTTGACCATAAATATTATGAATCTGTAATGCGGCATTGTCTGGTAAAGTCCTTTTTTATGGATATATGGCTACTGTGTTTTGTTTCACAGAACAAATGCAAGAAAAACAAACTGCCAATATCATAGAAAGTTCTTTTTGTACATTCTGATTGGTTGATTATTACTCTGTTTTCTCAGGATAAACTACCTCTTGGCCGGTGGACTGTATCCAGTTGGTTTCCACTTACTCAACGTTGCCCTCCACTGTGTTATTTCAGCGTTAATGATTGACGTGTTTTCAATATTAATCGGTGGCCTGTCTCACGACGGAAAAGGGTCGAAACTCAGTTTCTCTCCAAAAGCATCGTTCCTCGCTGCGCTTTTCTTCGCAGCTCACCCGGTTCACACAGAAAGCGTAAGTAGAGTGATTCAGCAAGGCCGTCTCTGCCCGGTAAACAATATCCCACTACAATGTTCTCCATCACCATGTTCACTGATGTTGCATGAAATATACATTACAAGGCCCATGGAGAAGAAAGCTTCACGCAGCTGGTGTGCCTCGCATAGGTGGGCTTTACGGTCAGGCATGGCTATTAACAGCATCCGTACGCTTGTTCTGACCTGGCACGGATGCATCAGAGCATGGTAGTGCCTGCCGATGCTCCGGATCTCCTCTTTAATCAGGTTCAGAAAGACCGGCCCTGGACCTGGAGGGGGTTAGGTTCAGAGAGACCACTGACTTAGGTCTATGGGATGTATCAAAGAAGGTGGCCCCCAGGACTCCAGCAAAGGCCGACTGCAGTTCTGTAATGAGTGTTGCCTCCTGCCTTCACCGCTAATTTGGCCAGAAATACAGGCAATTTTACAGACAGAAGAATGGCGAAAGATGTTTTTATGCAGCTCATTTTTTGTCTTTATTGGTCAAGCAGGTTTTAATATGTGTAGGTTTAACATGAATTTCTGGGCCCCAAAAAATTAATTCCATATTCCATGCCTTTGACCTGTTAGAGGATGCACTGATGTTGGTGTTTTGCAATAGGGATGGGTTATGATGAACGACTAGTTAACTAGTAGTACAGCAGAGCAGTTGGTTTTGCCCTTTCCTATTTTACAAACAGCGAGGCAGTGTCCTTCATGCCCTCTCATGTATTTAGTTGGAGTTGATCTTGGAAATAATCTGTTCTCTCGCTCTCTCGTTCTCGTAGGTGGCTGGCGTTGTTGGCAGGGCAGATTTGTTGTGCGCCCTGTTTTTCCAGCTCTCTTTTCTGGTTTACTGCAAATCATTTCAAGGTCAGTTAAGAACTATAACAATATTTTGTAATATTCAATTTGCACACGCTGCATGTTGTAATCTTGCTAATTTTTTATTTAGCTTACAAATGAGTTGCTCAAAATGTTCTCCCTGTAGGTAGCGATAAAAAATTCTCTGTGTCATGGATAATTGGTAGCATTCTTCTGTGTGCTGTCGCCATGCTTTGCAAGGAGCAAGGTATCACCGTTTTGGTAAGTAAAAATGTGCATAAATAGTGCCTTAGTGTTCAAATAACTCTTTTCATGATCCCTTGATCATCCGTTAATGAGCCATTCATTTCTTTCACCTTCACAGGGGGTGAATGCTGCTTATGATATTCTCATTGTCTGTAATCTGAACATCTATGAACTTCTTCAACGGCTGCTGTCTAGAAGAAAAACAGCTGAAGTCAGTTGTTTTACTTGTTCTTTTCCATAGGTGTCTCTCTTGTGACATGTGGATTGATCTTATTTTGCTTTATTACACTCAGATTGGAGAGTGGGTGAGGAACGGTTTGCTAGTGAGGATGGCTATTCTCTTTTTTGGTGGCTCTTTTCTTTTATATGCGAGATGGAGGATCATGGGTACTGGGCCTCCATCTTTCACTGAGGTGGATAACCCAGCATCCTTTGCTGAAAATGTCATCCTGAGGGTAAGCAGAACACTTGTTTGTGATTTTTTTTTTACGTTTAAGCCATATAAGTAACGATAAAATTCTTTTCGACTCTTGATATCAGATACTTTCTTCTTTCTCTGATTGACAGATTGTGAATTATAATTATTACTACTCTTTGAATGCTTGGCTGCTGCTGTGTCCCTGGTGGCTGTGTTTTGATTGGTCAATGGGCTGCGTGCCCCTGATTAAATCAGCCAGTGATTGGAGGATCATCTGGCCTCTTTTGCTGTGGTGCTGTCTGACAGGCTTGATAAGTCAAGCTCTGTGCTCACAGGACAGCAATAAAAGAAGGTAAGAGCATAACAAACCAATATGATTTGAAAATAAAATAGCCATCAGAGACCTCAAAATAATGCTGAACACAGTGTTTCTCTAGCCTGGTTAAAACCAGATCATTCTCAGTAGAAATGGTCTGGCAAAGCTTAATAGACAAATCATTTCCAAAGGGCATCACCAACGGAAGTTGCTTAAATGCTTCTGGGCGCAATTGGATAAACCTAAAACCAAACAGAGTTATGAAGGAAATGACATATTAGATATTAAGGCTTCGAGTGTTGTTCTTTGCTTGGGTTTTAACGAAAACGAAAAGTTTTAATTGCTTAAAACAGACGCAATAGCTGATTTGAGCGAGTGATGTTTCATGGCGGCATCCATCTTTGTAATGTACAAAATCTGCTTCACCATCAATGCACTGTCGTCATTGTGTAAAACCCGCCCCAACGGTTCTGATTGGTGCCGCGATTTCGAAAGGATTAGAAATGGGCTTGAATTTTTTTCATTTAGATTTTACTAAATCTAAATTTGCAGGAAGTTGTCTGGGTTTTCCCAGGCTAGTGTTTATCTGTATTCAGCTTAATATGCATTAAAAGTTACATATTTTCACTGTTCTTTCAAAGCTTGTATCCAAGAAACAGGAAAAAAAACACTGTCAGGGCTCCAGACTAACTTTTTTCACTAGGAGCACAGTGGCCCCCAACCGAAAATTTTAGGGGTGCAACCAGAAAATTTAGGGGCACATACCGTAAATCAACATGCTAACCAAATATTCACATTTCTACTAAGTAATACACTGTATTACTAATAAATACTTTGATGATAGATGCAGAAAGTACAATGTGCTGTTTTAAATTCAGTGTCACATCCCAAAAAAAAGGTCAAATTTACTGGTCGCGCATGTGCGACTGGATGTAAAATTCAGTGGCATACTCTCGAATTTGGTGGCAGGCTGGAGCCCTGACTGTATTTTTAAAGTAATACACACTGTGTTGTCGAAGTTGACAAGCACTTATTAAAACAAAATATGGAGACACGAGATTTTGGAAGGACAGCGAAAATATAATTGCATTTTTGGCTTATATGAAGACTTGTTTAATACAGTAAATAGGTGTTGTTTATTTAGAATCATATAGACCGTTTCAGCAGTAACAACATATACAAGCGGCTGTCGCGGTCCGCACGTAACTTCCGGTAAGCTCCGCTAAGAATAAATAACAACAAAGTTCTTTAAACGTAGTTTATTCATATAACAAGCAAAAAACAACACATAGATTATCTAGGAAACCAAAACATTTGTTATTTTCGAGGAGACATTTGTTCAAGAGGTCAGTTCAGCAACTAGTCAGACCATTAAAAAAACGAAACCGGAAGTAAAGTTCGGATCCAGACGTGTATCACGTGCGTCCGATGAAACCGTCTATATTGATTTTCCTTGTTTTTTCTCACATTTTGTCATTGAAAACAAATTTGTTTATTAAAAAAAATATACACTTTAGTAGCATTAACACGTGTTACATACAATATTGCATAAGTAACTCTGATAAGTATTTAAAGAAAAAAAAATACACCACAGTAAGATTTTACCTCCTATCAGTTAAAACTAATTTTTTTTTTTTTTTTTTTTAAATTGGCGAATGTCCATTTATTCTATTTTGAATGTATAAAGGTTTGTGCTTATAGTACATTTGCATAACATTTTCTTTAATGCGTTTGGGTGACACTTTTATCCAATGCAACTTACAGTGCATTCAAGTACATGCATCAGTAGTATGTGTGTTCCCTAGAAATCAAATCAAACCCACAAACTTAGCATTGCAAACACAATGCTATATCAAATGAGCTATATGAACACCAAATTATGTTTATAAATGATGCTTTTTGTCATTTTAGGACTCTGACATTTGGCTTGGTACTGCTGGTAATTCCATTTCTGCCAGCCAGTAATCTGTTCTTCAGGGTGGGGTTTGTGATAGCCGAGCGGGTGCTGTACCTCTCTTCTGCCGGCTACTGCCTTATTCTGGCCTACGCTGTGGGCTACTGTAGCTGCCACTGGAGGAAACACAGGGTATGTGTCCTGTTTTACACCAATTTTCCCACTTATCACCTCCTAATATTCACCATCAGACCATAATTCACTGTAACTAATTTGTCCATTGAGTATGTGTGTGTTCACGTCTGGTGTGTGTATGTGGGCTGACCACAGAGGCTGCTGAGAGTGGCCACGTTGGTGCTGCTGTGTGTAAACGTTGTTCGCTCTGCGCAGCGCAGTCAACAGTGGAGGTCTGAGCAGAGTCTCTTCACCAGCGCCTTGTCTGTCTGCCCTCTCAACGCCAAGGTGAGACTGCACAGCTCTCTGGAGAACACGCCCACTAACTTCACCTGCACTCCATTGTTGAAATGCATTACAATAACTACGGCTTAACCATCACACGTGGCAAAATTAAATGGCTGTAAATTATAACTAGATAATCTGCATAGTGTTTGCTTTAAATTAAATTAATAAAAGTGGTGTGATGTTCCATAGTGGTTTCATATTATGCTTGATGAGTATTCAAACTTTCCCCTTCGTTGCACAGGTGCATTATAATGTTGGCAAAAACCTTGCTGACAGAGGCAACCAGAGTGCTGCCGTCAAATACTACAGGGAGGCTGTGAGGTAAATAAATTATTTTAACCTCTTGTGTTTGCCAAACATATTACATTTATCCATATTTCAGCACTTTAAACTGTGAACTTTTGTTTTTCTGCCTCTGAATTGAAACATACAGTGACTCCTTAGCTCTGTTATAAAATCCAGCAAGATGTCTTTTTGCATACTCCTTTAATAGACAACTACCTTATGATGTAGTTTCCATATAAAAATTGTGTAGACTGGTTTGAAATGCTCTTTACAGGCAGCAACTTCACATGCCTCACAAATATTATTCCTTACAGATTACACCCTAAGTATGTTCATGCCATGAACAATCTTGGTAATATATTAAAGGAGAGGAATGAGTTATATGAAGCTGAGGAGCTCCTGTCAGCTGCTGTTCGTGTCCAGTAAGTTGATGACAAATTAAAATATATAGCAATTATTTACTGTATGCTGTATTAAAGTTCACTTATAGACGGTTTCATCGGACGCACATGCGTTGACGCGATACGCGTCTGGTCTGAACTTTACTTCCGATTTCAGTTTTTTTTAATGGTCTGACTAGTTTCTAAAGTGAACTCTTGAACAAGTACCTCGTCAAAAATAACAAATGTTTTGGTAATCTACATGTTGTTTATTTTGCTTGTTATATAAATAAACTACGTTTCAAGTAGGAGTTTACCTGAAGTTACTTGTTGACAATGAAAGCAGCTTTCTTTATGTTGTTACTGCTGAAACCGTCTATACCACGGGTTTGTTGAATGCTTTATTCTGATTGGCTGAGAAGTGTTCCATTGGGTGGTGATTATTTTTCTGTAAACCGCACACCTAACCTTCCGCTTCGCGCCGTGCCACATTACCACCTTGGGTGTGCATTATTTTCGAATAATTCAACGGCCCATCGTCAATTATTCCTTGCATAACGCACGCTGTTTCTGCTTATCTCATGTTAATCTTGAGTACCTATGGAGTATAGTACATATATCCAAAGAATCTTTAGTTTTATCAGATTAATAAAAGACAGATCAGCTTTACCGATACTTTCCGAATAGACCCAAGCTCCTGGAGGCATACCGTGGGTGAAGCAAGTCACAAGCAAGCGTCCACTATCTCTGGATAACTTATGATTCAATACATGTTCATGTCGTTTACATTATATGCACGTATGTGCCGATCGCTAACAAACAATAGACATTTAATGCAGTTTTACTTGTCGCCTGTGACTCAGGACCCAGTTGGGACCGCCCCCATTTTAACGAAGTCCAGCATTAAATAAACACACACACACAACTCTGCTGCTACCCTGGATCACCAAACTATATTCATTGTTTCCATAATGCTGGATTCTTTGAGAAGCTGTAAAAGCTTAAATATCTCTCACAAACAACAACACACTTCTTTGGTGACGTTGATTTCGTGTCAGCTCTTGGTTGGTGTGTGCGTGCCCTATTCCGGTTAAAGTGACCTTATAGTGACCGTATGTTTGGCCCAGAAATACTCCATCACACATCCAACTGCTTTTTTGAACCTTTGCCCATGTTTAACCCTTTCCCCGCCTTTGACGAGTTAACATGTTAATTGAAGAGTTAGCTCGTCAATTAAGAGAAACAGCTTCCCTACCAATGGCGAGTATTTCCGGCTTATCGCAATACCGTTATTATCCACCAGGTCTGCAACTTATAAAACCTGAAGTATCGCCCTAGGGCAAACAGCTGCATGTCTGTGTAAGTTTTGAGGATCGCTCTGCATCTGATCTCTATCAAAAGTCCTTCACAAAAATGTAATTATCTCCTAAAATTTTGTGTTTTTTAAGAAACCTACCCATATTTGAGAGGTTTTAAAAGAAAACAAATGAAGGTAGGATGAAACTGGTTTGTTTTGTTTGAAAGCAAAGGGTCTGTTCTTTCATTTGATATATTGTATGTTAATATATTTAAAGAAGAACATTTTCTGGAAGGCATTAAACTTTTTTGTGAAAATCATGAAAATGCTGGCGCTGGCTGGCAACTTGGCAAGAAAACACTGGCGGAGAAAGAGTTAACATGAGGAATACAACACTTTAACTGTGTTTAATAAATCAAAAAGCATGAAATACTGGTTCCCCCCACCCCTTTTTACAAAACATGCTTATTTTAAAGTGTGAACTTTAAACCTTTACATCATAAGTCGTAACATTTTTGCTTTGTTTACAGGCCTGATTTTGCTGCAGCTTGGATGAATTTAGGTATTGTGCAGAACAGTCTGAAAAGGTTTGATGAGGCTGAACGGAGCTATTGGAATGCTATTAAATTCAGGAAGAAATATCCAGACTGTTACTACAACTTGGGACGTCTGGTAAGCGATGTACTTTTTCTGCATATCACATTAATGCTCAAAATATGAAAACATATTTAGGGAATCATTTTGTGGCATGTGTGTCTAGGGTGGTTTTGGTCGTTGGCTATTACTGTACATTCATTTAGTCTGCATAAGCAAAAACCACCATGAGGCAATCTATTATTAATTATGGAAAGAAATTGGCCATTCCGGTCCTAATACTAACAATTACAGTGTGTAATGACATTCTATTTTGTTTCATTGAAAATTAGAAGCTTCCTGTATTCCAATAATTTGATCAACTTAAAATGATCATCATCTGAGGTGTTGGCACCTCGCATTTTGCCCACTTAAAAGAGGCATGTACTGTAGAACCGTGCTGCTTACAGTGTATGTGGGAAATACAGGTATAACTCTCAAAGAATATGTTCAGTAAAACTAGTCCAGGGTTGTAATAGATAGTAGGTTCTGTACAAGGGTGTTGTCATGAAAACACATGAGTAGTCTTAAATATTTAGGGAAAAGACTCGTCCATTGTTTGTGATTCGTCTTGTTTGTTGTATCTCCAGTATGCAGATCTGAACCGCAGCGTGGATGCACTAAATGCCTGGAGGAACGCTACCATGCTGAAGCCGGAGCACAGCTTGGCCTGGAACAACATGGTTATACTACTGGACAACACTGGTATGGCTTTGAAATACTAATTTCATGAGTTCGCATTAACATGCGATCAAATATGAAATAAAGCATATTTGGCATGCTGTTCGAGGAGAGGGCTCCCAAATTACTCCCTCTCTTTAACTGGAATGAGATATACCAGCTGAGAGTGAGGCGATGGGGTGGAGGAGGGATCGTTTTTGCAGTGTTACGGGACAGAGGTGAGGGACGGCCATAGACCTCTTCTTCGCGCTAATTGGTTGGATTAATTAGTTAAATAAACTTCATATGAATATATCAACAATTGTACATTAAATTAATCAATACTACTGTCACAAACACTTTAAATGAGCCTTAGATTTGTTGTTAACCTTCGCTTTTTTTATAGCTGTGGATAAATAAACTACTATATGCAGCTGTCTAAAATATAGTACTTGATTTTGTCTATCTATCTATATTCTATCTATATACTAATTTATTTTTAAATATTGACTACTAAACTGCATAATTGGTGCTTGTCCCAGACAACTAATTTTCTACATATTGTAGCTGTCAGTTTCTCAGATAATTGTCTTTCTTTTATATAAAATCAATATTTCATATCCTTGATTTATGTGGTAAATAGCCATAAAATAAGCAGAAAAATGTATAGTTTGCCTCACATCAGGGTCCTGATGCCCTGTAGGGGTTTATTTCACGATAATAACCACCCGGCTGTACATTATCCTCTGCGCACATCACAGTTTAGCAATTCAGTATAGATCCGTGTTACTCCAGACAGAGGCAGTCATGTATGCATAAACTGAGCGAGTGTTCTCATTAAACATGACCTTGACCCTGCCCTTGGGGGTAAACAGATGATCTTGGCCTCTTCCCAAATGTTCCTGCTTTCACGTTTTGGTCTCATGTCCCAAGTATAGCAGCAGCTCATAGCTGTGTGTGCGAGAGAGAGAGAGGTGTGAACTTCTACTCTGCAGATGCTGAGCGTCAGGTGCACGCTGCCACATGGGGCCATGCTGCATAATTAGTTCACGCTATACAACAATTAACTCCTGCATCACATCCTCACCCCTTTTTGGTCAGAGACCCCACAGGCATAGATAACGTTGCTTTTGGAACCGCCACAATAATTTTAGTAGACATACCCACCAATCTTTGATTGCCTTATCTTGCATTAACATTGCATAGCAGTAGGTAAAGTATCTAAAATAATTGTTTGGTCTATGATGATATTCAGTATTTATTAACCAGTTTTATTAAACAATTATCTCATTCACAGAAATGAAGCAAACTTAGAAACTAATGCTGTTTATGTTATCGACTTATGTTAACAACAGTTTTTACAGTTAATGTTGCTGAAGTACATAGTATGAAAAAATGTATAAACATGGTTGAAAATCCAGAAAATGTTCTTCTTTAAATATATAAACATACAACATACCAAATGAAAGAACAGACCCTCTGCTTTCAAACAAAAAAAAACGTTTCATCCTACCTCAGTGGTTCTTTTGTAATCAGCTTTTGAATATGGGTAGGTTTCTGCAAAAACACCACATTTTGAGCAAAAAGCTGAGATAATTCCATTTTTGTGACGGACTTTTCATAGAGATCCCATTCAGAGCGATCTTTAAAACAGACACGGACATGCAGCCGCTTGCCATAGGGCAATACTTCCGGGTTTAAAAAGTTGCCACCTGGTGGATAATAGCGGTATTGCGGAAAGACGGTAAATCTCGTCATTGGTGGGGAAGCGTTTTCTCTTAATTGACGAGATATCTCGTCAATGGCGGGGAAAGAGTTAATTGCTCTATGAATATAATCCCAAACACAATTGCTTTACTTATTGCAAATTTGCATTGTGCGTTCTGTATATATGCGTATATTTCCCTGTTCGATCTATGATTTCTGTACGGTTAACTTTATTTTTCTGGATCCACTGCTAATATGTATTTATTACACAGCTGCCCTGCAACAAAAATAACACTATAGATATAAATTTGAATTGAACTGCGTTTATTAAATTATTTGTTTTAGCGCTTATGCTTGAGAGCTGCCAAATCATATGCTTTTTAATTTTATACTGACAGCAAAATCTTCACAAATTTGTGGATTTTTTATATATATATATTCTAGGCCTACCACGAATTAGAACCTGAATGTATTTAGCTGATAAGATTTTTTTTCTTTGCCTGTTTACTCATACTGTAATGACAAAAAGGCACTTTTCCCAAAAGTTTCTGTTCTGATGAGATGTTACAGGATTAACAGAGGATGTCCTTTCTGGAAAATGCCGGCATAAGAACCCAACATGATTAGACCGGAAGAGCAAGAATCATCAATGCTTGAAATTTATGTATTAAAAGCTTTGTGTGTTGTTTTAAAGCCACTCTTCCCTGCCGTGTGGAGAATGGTGCGATTCCCTGACAGAAGCCGTTTATTCAGACGCGTCTCCCAGGCAGGTTGGCCCTCCCTTGAGAGTCTTGGCACGGTCTATTTTCCCTGCCAAAAAATAAATAAAAAACCCTTTCCTCTGCATGTTTTAAGCCACATTCTATCCCATGAGTAAATTACAGTTAAGATCGAAAATTGGAGTTGTTTTACGCGCAATAATTGTTTCCTGTAAAATTAAAGTAAGGATGGTAATAAGTGCGCAAACATAAAATATGACTTTGAACAGCAAAGAGAAATATCCTCTACAGCTCATGAATTTGATAAGGGCCGGCCGGTGAGAGAAGATTTGTGTGAGTCTGTGCTTACAGGGAGTTTTGACATCCAGATCAATAAGTCAGTAGCCCTTGTGTTGGCCTCTAATTAGGAAACTAAAAGAATCAGCCATGTGTGGAGGGGAAAAACTCTCTTCTGGAGAGCGCTGTCACACCAGAGAAATCTACCCTGCACAGTCAACAAAAACTGCAGGATTATACTCTATAGTTGTCCTTTTCATGATGTATAGAAACAAAAAGTTCTGGAATTTTAAATAAGCAGTTGTAAGTACCAGCACACAAGTGAGACTGAAAAGTGCAGTCCAAATATTAAGATGCGCTAACCACCAGGTCGTGACACTAAATCATGTTTAAATAATTGTCTTTTTTTTTTCAAAAAAAAAAATTTGAATGCCGCCACACATTTAAAGATAATCGGGCTGCATTTGGGGCGATTTTCCCCCTTACGACAATCTTAGGTAAACTCCTGATCATCTTTGTAGTTGTACCGATTATCTTATCCGATTTTTTGGTGCATGGTGTGTTAAGAGGGTCTGAATCGGTTTGGAACCACATTGGGTTCGCTACGATGGCAAATCGTAAGAATTCAACATGTTAAATCATGTTGTTTGGGGGGAACCCCGAGGAAAAATGTGCATGTATGGTGTGGATTGTCATGTGATCAAAAAAGAAAACGAGCTGATGAAAGACAAAATCATAACAACCACAGTCTAAAGTGAGATGGACAAAGCAGTCCATCGTATTAATGCCATTTCTTTATGCCCATCATCCACAATGTTTGTTTAGTGTGAAGTCACGTTTTACTTCAAGAGACACTGCAAGATTTTCACAACATTTTCTGTGTTCTCAGTCGAGACTCACTTTGTTTGTGAAGGTAATGTGATGGTGTGCCGTGTGCTCTTATGACCACATGACCACACATTTTATTTTGTCATCATGTTTGAAAAAAAGACAAGATTTAAAAAATCTTTTAGTGTGGCCCTACCTTAAGTGGTGTTTGCCCATGCAAAATAAGCCGCCACAATGCTAAGGTGTTAAATGTGGTTAGCGTGAAATTGCTATGCCATTGCTAAGGTGCCCCAAATATATAGTTCCCACACAGAGGTTTCCTAGATATTTATAGGCTCTCAGCTTCATGAATATTTTTCAAATGCTTTGCCTGGCAGGCAAAAACCATAAGATTTAGGGTTTCTCAAGTTCTTTTATGTCATTCCTAACACCACCCTTTAGTCATACAGTAACTATATTTGAAGAGTTTGGTTCCAAAACGCAATACATTTATTTTGACTAATTTACTAGTTTTTTATACTAAGAAATGACAAGATGAAAACCACTATTTTCTGTTACAAACTTTCACATAGCATCGTTAGGTTATAATAACAAAAAAATTCAAATCCATAATTTGATTTTCAAAGTTTCATTATAAAAACTGATAATTTTTTCCCCACAAAATGCAATAAATCTATTGAATCAATATATAAATGTGCATAAATTTTTGCCATGTTATATTCATTTAGTTGACTAGTGGTATACACTGATAAAAACATGAATGGCATTAATCAAAACACTTACTTTGTCATTTTAAGAACACTCTCATTGCTGCTGTTATACTTGAAACTTCGTCGCAATGTTTTGGAGTTTTTCATAAGATCCCCTGGGGTCAATGTGTTAGCATGACAGAAGTTTGATGCTGTCGGGAGAACAAGCAACAGCCGACATTTTTCCATCTTTTTATAATAGTTTTAATTTTGTATTTTATTTCAAATATTTTATGTTGATAATGTGTGAATTTTGCTTTTATTTCCCCTTTTTTATGCTTGTAAATCTCTTTGAGTTGAATTTTGTGTATGAAAAGTGCTATTTAATAAATGCTTATTATTATCATTATAGGTAACCTGGCTCAGGCTGAGCTGATTGGAAAGGAAGCATTAAAGATATTGCCAAAAGATCACACCATTATGTTTTCCCTCGCCAATGTCCTTGGGAAACAGGAGAAATACAAGGTTAATATTGTAAATTCACGGCTGTGTTTGTGAAAGTATATTTGTAAGTGTTTTCATAAA
Organism: Paramisgurnus dabryanus; assembly: GCF_030506205.2. Classification (NCBI taxonomy): domain Eukaryota; kingdom Metazoa; phylum Chordata; class Actinopteri; order Cypriniformes; family Cobitidae; genus Paramisgurnus; species Paramisgurnus dabryanus. The sequence continues at coordinate 14,936,778 of NC_133351.1, forward strand.
GACCTTTTCACCTACACAGGTCTATTTCAGATATTTTAACACAGCATTGTCACAACGTTTTGTTTATTTCTCTCAGGAGTCTGAAGGTTTCTTTCTCAACGCTCTGAAGATCAACCCAAACTTTGCCAGTTGCCATGGCAATCTTGGTAAGTCTCCCAGGGACCCCGCTGGCAATTCTGTATTGTCACAAAAACTGTTGTTCAAGTTTGACTTCTGCAATGTTACGCGATACAGGCATAAATCGATGCGATGTGAATCAATAAACAAAGCAAAGTGGCTGTGATTCTTCTTCCATTCACATGAGACCTATGCTGGGTTACTGTAAAGTCTGGTGATTTAAGTGACGGCTCTTTTTTTGTGCCGTTGCAGCTGTTCTTTATCACCGTTGGGGAAAACTAGACTTTGCAAAAAAGCATTATGAACTGTCTCTTCGGCTGGACCCCAACGCCCCAGGAACCAAGGAGAACTACAACATGCTCAAGCGTAAACTGGAACAGAGGCAGAGGACTGTTGGATAACACTGTTTTTGATAACTGCATGCTTCACATGTTATCTTTGTATGTTATATATATAACTAAATTAAATTGAATCTTGTTAGTGTTCACCTTTGTCTTTGATGAATACACACAGATGACACTGCTGCACGATGTTCGAGGTTTAAGCGTCTCAAATGATTTTGTCACGTGTAACTGTAGTCTCAAGACATATGGAACGTATCCACTGTCTTCACTTTCATCTTTGACCTCATGTTATGTCAGCTGGGCCTCTATTTATTAGTCTGTTACACTTTGTAATTGCAGGGTATGTTACCATTGGCCATCCACCAAGAATGTACCCCAACTGTGGACATCTCAACAAATTGGTTTAAAAAAAAGCAGAGTTACCATAAGGGTCTTTCTTGGACTTGATCCTATCCTGTCGTTCTTCCCAAATCTCTGTAGTTAATGTCGAAAAGAGTCAATGTTCTGATGTCCCGATGTCGGGGGCCGAAGGGTCACCCCAAGTAGGAAGTCAACAGCCATGACAGCAAAGAAAACAGTGAAGCGCAGAATGAGGGCTTCAAAGGAGGTGAAACGTGTTCCCTAGGGGCATCTCACGCACGCTGGCTGATCTTGAAAGTTAGTGAGCTGACCTCAAAACACAATTTCAGTCAACAAGTCATCTTCTTGCTTGAAAGTGCATCTTGGTTGTATTTTTTCACCTGCTTCCTTCATCCGTCTGGAAACTTTTGAAGACCTGGATTGCAATGGTGCAGGGATGTCAGGGGTTATTGCCTGTGATGATACCAGCTTCACATGTGAAATATTACCTGACAGTTAACATAAATTCATAACGTACCGATTCAGTGATGATGAGAATACTGTTGAGATCATTTAATAGAATCTACTAGAATCAAATAATTAAATGCTGAGCAATGACAGCATATTTGAAACATAAAGTATACAGTAGAGGGTAACACTTTACAATAAGGTTGTATTTGAAGAGCTTTTACTTTTACGCAACAATGTTATATTGGCTGAACAAATAATTTTGAAGTAAAGCTGACAAGACACAGTCTTTTGTTGAAATTACTAAGTTAAATTTATTATATGCAGTTACTTGTGTTTGTTAAGTAAAGTGAACAAGAAATTATTTAGTAAAACTGACTCCAACCAAGTTCATTTTTTTTAGTGTAGTAGCGCTTGTTTCTACGATCACAGATACAGACATGGGGCCACATTTATAAAGCGTGCATATTCACAGATTTGATCGTAAAGTATGCATGCGCAGAAATCCACGCCAAAGTCTATATTTATAAAAGATGTTTTTGAAGTGGAAAACTGCTTAGTGCCACGTCAGGGTCTGAGCAGGCGTACGCACTTTTGCTTGTCCGATTGCTGCAGGTTTTCAATATAAGCCATTCTTGCCTTCTTAATAGGGTTTAAAGGGACACAAGGCAGCATTTTTATGTTAATAAATCATCTTCGTAAGTCGGTATATGGTTAAATGACTCATTGCATGACGAATGGAAGACTCTCTCGCCCGCCCCTACCGTCTGTAGGAAGAATACCCCACTTGCAAGTTCGCTGTATCCGACCCGGTGTCCTTCAGTCTCGTATAGTCTTAGATATAGAACGCATTTACTCCCAGACACTAGGGGGAGCTAGTAGAGAAATAATACTCAGACTTGCCTTGTGTGCCTTTAAACAGTGACAAGGTCTTTGACATATTCGTTTAAAAGCAGAGATCTGAAACTGCTCAGCTGCGCACAAGTTCAAGATCATTTGCAATTTATAGATTTCACATCTGAATAAAGAGGTAGGCCTACGCGCATTTTCTGTGCGTACATTTTTATGAATCACATGTATGCATTTTTCAAAAATGATTGTAAGATCAAATGTAGGATGGTTTCTTCACAGCATTTTATAAATGAGGTTTTGTGTTTCAATATCTTACCTTACCAATCTGTTACGTTCTGCTCAAGCTTCACTGGCAAAGTTGATCGATCAGCTTGGTCATCTGCATTTTCTGGATCAGATTTGGGCTTGTATTGATAAGGTAAGGACAATATTATCTGTTGGGAGCTGATCTTTCAAATAAGACAAGGAATCCCACATTGGAACGATGGGCTTTGTACAAATCAAGGTGGGGCATAGGAGAGCAAAAATAATGTATGGCATGTGGAAAATAAAGTTTTTTTAACGATAAACCATGTGAACACATTGTTTACCAAATACACATAAAATGTATTATTTTAGCAATTTAATTGGAGCTCTGTAATGCATGAGCTATCATGAACTAATAATATTTGGTCATGTTTATTTCAGCATTACGGATACGTTTTTAAAATTTCAAGTTGTAAATGTTAACAAAACCCCTACTGTAAAGTGTTACCAGCATTTTAAATCTAAATGGGATATATCAAGAAATTTGTTTTCTATGTTAAAGTGCTATTATTGGGTCCCCAGTGCTTCTATCAACCTAGAAAATATGAAAAAGAACAACACAGTAACTTAGTTTTGGTAAACCATTCTCTGCAAGCATGTAAAAAATAGGTCATTGAAATTTGTCCTCCCTTGTGATGTCAGAAGGGGATCATCTTATAATAATACCACCCCTTAATCTACACTATCCAACCATTGCACTGCGATTTAGTGCAGAGAGAGAGAAAAAAAATTATTGACAGCACAGTTGAGTTTTAATTTAAAAAAAATAATTTTCATGGCGATGTTTGCATTTCATCAGCTCATTTGCATTTAAAGGACACACCCAAAAACAGCACATTTTTGCTCACACCTACAAAGTGGCAATTTTCAATGTTATAATAATTATCTATATGGTATTTTGAGCTAAAACTTCACATATGTACTCTGGGGACACCAACGATTTATTTTACATCTTAAAAAAAAAGTATTGTGAAATGTCCCCTTTATGGGTCTATTTTGCAAACAAATAATCTCTAATATAGCATTATTACACAGCCTCGGCTTGATCAGCAAGCAAAAACTGCACTGATACTCTAGCTTGAGGACGAAACAGTTGTGATACTCCTCCAGTTCAAAGCACTAACAATTAAGCTTTGTCGTTTCCACTTCAGTGATTCTAGGAATCGTCTGTGATTCTTTGAATCCGAGAGCCGGTGGAATTAATCTCGAGCAAAAACAAGAGAAACACTTTTTAAAGTCAGTGAACTGAGATTTATTTAAGCTTCATCACTTCGGCCGGATGGTGGTACAGCTCTTGACCGCTCGGCCCCGCTGTATGTTTAGATGAACAAGCCCTGAATCCCATTTTCCAGCTCAGAGCTCCTCTGACAGACTGCTAATCAATCTGACAAGATGTTGTCAATGTTGCTCTTCTAAAATGCTCCCTGGCTCACCCTCCAGTCCCTTAAACAAAACTAATGGGTTGTGATGTTGGCTCGGCGATTTCGAGTCTAATTGATGTACATTTTGCAGATCTTATGAGAACTGTAGCCGCCGTCCGGCATGGCCCATCCGCTCTACTGACACTGGGTCAGGATTCACGTACACGTGTGATTATTATACTGGCACTCATTAGGGAGCATGTCGCCCTGCTTTGAGGAGTGCGCTATGAATTACAGCCATACACTCCCTGGCATCTTAAAAAGGCCTGACTGTCATAGGCCGCCACCAGCCTCCATGTCCACCTCTGCCCTGCACTGTGATTAATTGTTCACGATGGGCAAGAGGCCACCGATGCCAGCTGCTGGTCTGGGTTTGTTGAATTATTATCATGGGCGTATTCTGCCGTCTCTGTCCTGTCATTCACGAGTCCTTGAGACATGAAACAAGTTTAGACATATGCTTGGGTTTGTCTTTTATCTGTTGACTATGGTTTGTTCCTTTTATGTCACCTATTTATTTGCTTCAGTTTTAAAACCGGTTTAATTGCAAAATAGCTCAGTTGGTTGAGCATTGCATTTTCAGTGCCAAGGCCGCATGAGTTTGATCCCAGGGAACAAACATACTGATAAAATGTATAGCTTGAATGCACTGCAAGTCGCTTTGGATTAAAGCATCAGCTAATTGCAAAAAAAAAAAAAACATTTCTAAGATGCAAATATTTTAACTAAACCTGATAGTTGGAAAAGTATTTTCCTAAATTTCAACAAGGCACGCTTGGCTTTTTTGCACAACAAAATAGGAAAAAAGTGTGCGCTGAGATGGAAATGTATTAACTGGCATCAGTTAATGTGTGCATTATTCATTTTTTGGTGAGCATGAAAAATGATTTAAAGGGGTTTGAAATTGCATCTGTAAAGCCTGATTGCACCGAGCCAAACTTGTCCATTTTATCCTTTAGGGGTGCAGAAGGGTGTAAGCTGCTCTCTGGACAGGGTATACAGTAACAGCTGTGCTCCTCTCACAAGGGGGGCGGACACTAGGCCGGGCTGCGGGCCGCCCGGAACAGATGGAAAAATACATCAGAGCTCGCTCACTGTTATTAAAAACACAATATCCTATGCTTTTTAAGGTAAAGAGCGGTTAGTAGGGTGGGTTGGTATTGAATAAAACTGGTCTTGAGCAATATCAGGTTTTCCAGAAATCAGAGAAAGGTGAGAAAAATTTGAGACATTGTATTTGTTTTGCGTGCCTTCTTGTGGTCTTTCCTATTCTCTCTCTCTCTCCCCACCACCCCTCTTTAGCTCAGTGAGGGCAGCGAGCAGGAAACCGTGCCAGTGGCATATGGCCTGCCACTGCGCTAAACATCCATACTAAAGACAGGTCCATCAGTCACAGCTCTGGCCGTGAGAGAGGCGAGTATGGGTGCCTGATAGATGGTGTTTAGTGCTTACCTGCTGTTACGACATCACCACTGAAACACTGCGCTTCCCCCAAAAGCCCACGCCGACAGCGGAAACGGCAAAGCGTGAAATACCACGTCTGGAAGTGCCTACCAAGTCGGCCGAGTTACAACAAATAATAGATAAGCTATTTAAACCCTCAGTTAGGGACCCTGGGTCAGAGCCTCACACACCAAAATAATGCGCAACATCCGGCACAGGACGAACATATAAGCAAACGCAAGTGCGATGCTAGCAATTTAAGACAAAATGTTTCCATTGCAAGAGTGGACACCAAATTGGTTAGAAGATTGAGGCAAATTGGGCCTTCTTTGCAAAACCTTTCCTTCGTAAGGTTCGCCTTTGTTCTTCCGTGGGCCTGGTGTTTTTCTGCCAAATTTAACAGACGGCTCGGAGGGTAAAGGGGGTCCAGCCCGCTACTGCCTTCTGCTGCTGAGCAACTACGCAGCAAAGACGAGAGCTCAGATCCCTGCTGTCTGTGTCACAAAGTGAAAATCCTTTAATTGGACCTTTGTATTTTACATCTAACATTATTTGTCCGAGTTGCCGGAATTTAAAAATGAAATTGGACTTTTAATATTCAATAAAATGTATTGTCTCCAACACCGTGTCAACTATTTAAAATTTGTATTTTATATAAGATTTATAACATACAGTATAACAACCTTGTAGTATATCCACTTTTAATAGCAAATTTCAGTGATCTAATATATAAAAACGTTATAAATTACTTTATAATTATCGATTTCATTCATTTACAACTAAATTAACCTTTGCATGCAATTTTAATAAAAAGAAAGCAAATTTAAATCAAATCTGACTCAAGAATACAAATAGACCAACAAAATTATGCAGTTCTATAATTCACCACTGGGGGCAGTGGTGTCCAAGAAAATGAAACCCCTTGCAAAATGTGTGTTATACAAAAGGCACATCTCCAAATATCTCTTCACTATTGTGAAAGGTGTCTTGTTATTCATTATTCATTAAAGCAAACGAGTTTTAAAATAATTTACAACTGATGTATAGAAGAAAAAAATCATCCATTTATTGGACAAGAAAATATAAGCCATTTACATTAAGGAAAAAACAACAAATATATAAGTTAATTTTAGATTAATATCATCAAAAAGTGACAAATTCAAATCATAATAAAACCTCAAATAAAAAAGAAACTATCAAGCCTGAATCTCGTATTTTGTACAAAAGCCTGAGTGTTTGTGTGCACAACACAGAGGAAGGATACAAGAGGAGGAAGTGTGTGATATAATTAACACTATCTAAATAATAAACAGTCTAACTGAAGCCAACGAGGCTCTGTTTTTTTGTGTTAATGCACTATTAGATTTACAAACATTTAAATGGGTCTAATTAATGCCTCACTCACTGTGTTCATTTTACTAAAAAGGCCAATTATGCAGATGGATAACATCAGAGAAGGAGCATTTACATGTAAAATCAGAAAGCCATTTACTAAATGAGGATTCTTTCCATCTGTTGGTTTAATATTGTAATTTTGTACCCCTGCATGTTTGAAGATATAAGATGAAATGGTGTTTTTGAAATGAGCAAATAAATTATTACAATTTGATTTTATAATGCTATAAAGCATATCAAATATCTGAGGTGCAGTTATTGCTTATGTAGCCCTACTTTAAAATAACTTAAAATTTTCATAAAATATTATTATTTAAATAAAAAAATATTTCAATAAAAATAATAAAGGAAATGTAAATATTTAAACATTTCTTAAAAAATAATAAAACGTATATTTTTTTAAATAGAAAGAAAATGGTATAAACACGCCTTTATTTACTCGAATGCACTCAGTCATTTGCTCTTCATAACCCTGTGAAAGATTTCCGTGTTTATTTCTGTTCACTTCACTGGCTAATCTCTTCATTAATAAGTCATAATTACAGACATTAAATAACCACAACAGATTCTCCTCCGACTGAATGCTAAGCATTGCTAGTCAAGCGCTTAACTACCTCATATTCACCCCTGTTCCACCCGGTGGAATCCATAGATTGTAAATGAATTCTGATGATAAACTCCACACAGGCTGGGCCCCTGCATCAGGGCAGAGAGAGAGGCCACAGGGCACATCATCCTCTTGACTTTCTGCACACCCTTTGTTTTTTTTCACTCAGCAAAGCGATCAAGTGGCATATCGCACATGACGGGATGTAAAATACATTCATTTGCATGAATTTAGAGAAAGCTTTGACTTTGCTTTATGTGTGTGACTGACCGACGACTCCATAAAATTCACTTTAGCAGCAGGGGTTCAGAGACCTCGCTAAATACTGCGCCAATACTCCTGTCAACAGCCTGTCAATCATCAGAGGGCATGTGAGGTTTATACTAGCTGTAGATGTATAGAATCTGTAAAGAATCTAAATAATAATTGCAATGCTTTGTTTTTAGTATTGAACTAATACATGGATATCATCAGTACAATCAGTTTTGAGTGTGCACAAACATTTTTAATTAGTATAATATATTTTATTATAGCCTATATATTTTATAATTCCTAAATTTTTCAGCACTGAAATATTTAATTTTTGCATTTGGCAGATGCTTTTATCCAAAGCGAATTACATTGCAAGCTATACATTTTTATCAGTACTTGAGTTCTGGGTTCTCTGGGTTCAAACCCATGACCTTTTGCGCTGCAAACGCAATGGTCTACCACTGTGCTATCTGCCTTACAATAAACAGCAGATCAGTGTCACTTCTCCAGTTGTCCTGGTTTCACAGTCCATTAAATTATAAACAACAGAGAGAAAACACAAAGGTCCAGAGAAAGGGAAGGAACGGACACAGCACTTAAATCAAGGGTTTCTCAAAGACTGGAGGGATTGAGATACTTTAGTGCGACAGCTGAATTTTCTACCTAAAACTTCTGATGAGATGCCGTATTTATACCGCAATAAGGACAGGGCTAAATAAAGAAGATAAATGAGACGGAAATTGGAGAACTGTGAGTTTGGAGAGGCATGGAGAAAAAACAAGAAGATTTTTTTAGTTGTCTAAATCTATAAAAAACATGTTTAATTTTTAATAAAACATTAACCTGGTAGGACTTTCATAGCGTATCAAATAAGCGTAAACAAATTTTTAAAGAGAAAAACATTTCTTAGAAAAAAAGATTTATTAAAATATAGTAGTTTCGTTTTATGTGATATGTAAATTTTGATTCCAACTCAGAAATATGCATTTTTCTGATTTTTCTGATAAAAATGCAAAATTAATAAAAAATGCAAAAATGTCTTCCAATCAAATTTTAAATACAGTACCTACACATAAGGTAATTATTATTTTAATCTCTTTCTGCAGGACGTTTATTGTAGTCCTCATACTTTAAGTTGTTTCAATCGCTCTGGAGACGAATTTCCTATATATAACATTTAAGGACTGGCTTAGCTACCCACACATGTACATGAACCACAAACAAACACATGCACAAATAGACACACATATAAGATACCAGGACTGGTGCAGGACAGCTGCACAACATAAGCAGAGTAGCTTAGTGATGCACGGGTAAAATAACGAAAACAATGTAACTGTTCCCATATTGGGGTGCAGGCAGAAAAAAAAGAAGTCCTCTTTAGGCTCAGCTAGGAGGACAAACATTTTTTTTAAATGCTCAGTGCTATGCTCGTCTGGTGGCCCAGTCAGAATTGAATGGGGCCAGAGGGCTTGTGTTCTCCCTGCATCACTGGACTTCACAGCGTTAAGCAGCGGACGGCAACGTTGTTTTCTGGCGCTTCCTGGGGCCTGTGCCGACTCAGCATGGTCTCAGACTTACTCAGCAGCCACACCTTTACACCAGACTCACTCACACGTAAACACTGGCGAGCATACGCAGAAGCTGGCCTGCTATTCTCGTCACTGACTGACTGCACTCCACGGCCCTTCCAGCGCGAGTGATGCTTAATAAAGTCCACCGCAGCATGATGATTCACAGACTGGTGTGGTAATGAATGGAAGCAGAGAACACACAGCAAAATATTATTGACCTTGTGTCTCTATGTTTGGCCCTTTTAAAGTTACTATTTCTAGATAAATACTCAAAATATTCATTATGGGGCAGGTCACATGAGGAAATGACAGACACGTTCTGTGCAGGTCTGATGAAGTTTTGCAGAGAATCCAGAAGATGGCAACCTATGGCTGATTCACGTGCCTGATCATTTGTTTGTGTTTATTAAAGCGTCAATCAATCTTTTTCTATATGTTGATACCAGGGGAAAACGCTCAGGTTAAAGTTGTTAATAATGCATGTAGATGTAGCTGGACTGTATTTACTCTATTGCAATCGAATAATCTTTTTGGTTTACTTTTTTTGAACAAGCTTGTGGGAATAACTCGATTTGACAGCTTTAGTGTATATTGAATTATCTCTCTATACATGTTCTTATATTACATAAGCCTAGGAGATTTTTAGCAATATCCAAGTGGAAGATACATTTTTTCATCCCTGTTGAATGAAGATTTTACAGCTATACGCACATGCAACACTTCATCTGAAGCGGCTTACAACATGCAAGCTATTTTATCAGTATGGATGTACCCTGGGTTCAAACCCACGATCTTTGCGCTGGCTTTCAAGGATCACTTCAAGAATTGAAACAACTTAATATTTAATATCCACAAACATCTTCAAAGATTGTTTAGCCTATCACATTATCAGCATTGTCAAGGGATTTTTGGTGAGATTAGTGACCAGATAAAAGCACAGTGATGTAAAGTTGGACTGGATTGAAATAAAATTGAGACCTCAACCAGCCACCTCGATTTTTTCAATAAACCATCTCCAAGCCAAACTCAATAGCTGTAATTGCAAAGAGATTGCAAGTGTGTATAATTACACTAGATTGGACCATTTATGGCATTCAGGTTCACGTCTACTGTAACTAACATATGATGGTGTTGTGTGCACTTCTGCGCACCTATCTTTAAAGAACAGCCATAATAATGTATTTATAGCTAACAAAAGGAATGTTCTCTCCACGGTCCTCCTCTGAGAAAAAAAAAGGATGGAGGCAAAGAACGACAGTGGTTTTTCTTCGCACTGTCGAAAAGCCACTTGTGATCACAGGCCAATGGAAACTCAACGCCATGAGACGTGACCAAATTAGAGTGAAGCTTTTCTCTGCTGGACTCTTTCTGCATCAAGACACTCTGGTTTAAAAGCAGGCTGGAGATGCAACACGCCGAGAAAGAGGCTCTCATTAAAATAAACTCAAGGAGGACATTATTGGGTGAAAGATGATGAGGAGAAAACCAGAGAAGACCATCATAAGCGTCCAGGGTGGTCCGGTGTGGTTTATGTTGGTGGACCGCTATTTGATCAGAAAAAGCAATAATATTTCTGGCGATACAAGACTTCATCTTCCTTGATAGGGACACTAGCATACAATTTAAATACAAACGAGCACAACAGAAGATGAATGATCCATACAAGCTCATCTTCATTCAGTTCATAGTGCTCATAATGTGATGAAAACATCATCACGAGTGGCACATTACTGTCTGGGGACAAGAGATGACAAGTGGTGATCAAAAACTTGATCAAAAAATGACACTGCACGCCAGATCTAACAGAGCCGAATCATTTGTGTGTAGAAACATTTACAGAACTTTCAATTGATCAGCCATTCTGATTGGTACTTTCATCAAAGCCAGAACGCCTAATGGGGGATCTCGGTATAAACACTACCATTATCTCCAGGGCATCTGTACGTGTTTGTGTCCACAGCTGAGAGCCGAGCGCGCCCCGGCCCGGTCCGTAGGTTCATGCAGGCTCTGACCTGCGCTGCCACCCTGGAGTGTCACGTTTGATGCTCTTCGTAGGATCCATCATGTGGTTGGCAGGCTGGCTGATAAACAGACCCGTCCCACGGGAGAACGTGTGTGTATGTACGTATGTGTGTGCGTAGGCTCTCCAACAGCTGGGTGGAGGAGCTGAAGAGTGGTGGAGCTTGCAGATGTGAATCTGGAAGCGACAGAAGGTATCGCCGTACACATGTTTGTTTTTCTACCTCTCCTGGAGGAAAAAGGAGGCCCTTGATCTGGTGCGGAGCAAAACAGTTAGCTTTTGTTTCAAGAGATGAAAACCAGTGTCGCTGTGAGGAGGGGTCGGAGAATGAAAGAAGAAGAAGAGGAGGGGGGTCGCATGAAGTCAGGAAACTGAACGCGAAGACTGGGTGGTCACTCGCAGCCTGCCACGACCCTTGACCTGGTGTACACATGATCAAGGGTGGACTCTCTGAAATACTGTTACACAACCAACAGTTAGCACGAAAGCCACTAGATCAGATGTAGGAAAAGGATTTCTCGCCTTGTCTATCGATTTCTGTCTTTGCTCTTTCCTTATCTTTCTCTATGTGACCAGTGGAGAGAGTAGGTGACTTGTATGTGGGAGATTGTGACGTTGAACGTTCTGCTGTCAGTTCCTGTGTAACAAACAGGGTTTCGTATGTTTCAGAAATCCTTCATGAAAGTTATGAGAGCAGATGCTGTATTGTCATCCTAAATCAAATCTTTCTCTTCTAGTTATATTGATTGAGGCGCTAATAATCTACATAAACATCAAGAAAATGTCATGCATTTTAGATTATTCTTTTCATTACATGTCAGGCTTACATAGAGGCATTTACACATAATATTTCATTTACAGAAAATACTCTTTGTAGCATACATCAACAATCTAACTTATTGCAAAAGACACTGGGGGGCAATTTCAGTGAAAATGAATTCTGCTAAAGAAATTCATTTAAAGAAATGCAATCGGATAACAACATACCAATAAAATCTGTGTTAAATGCAATTTCCATGCCAAAACTCCTGTTCGTGTAGGTTGGTTATGAATGGCAGATTGCACCCCAATATGATGTTATCTACTGATCAGAAGAGAGACACAGTTGATTTTCCCGTACTGTTGGGTTGGAGCAATGCTATACTGTCTCATTGCGCACATCTTTTTTATATAAAAAAATTGTATTATTATTATTATTTTAAATTCAAATGTTTTAGCTGTTTATTGTGCCAGGCATATCGTAGGCCAAAAATTATGTCCTGAGGGCATACTTGAATAATATTTCTTTGTAATGCATCTCAGTTTAGAAAAAAAACATTAACCAACATTTGAGGTGGAGAACAATGAAAAAGAAAAAAATAATATATATATATATATGTATATATATTTGTTAATATAGGCAAAGCATGGTAAACCAGGAAATATTGGTTTTCATAAAAAAAAACAAATGCATAAAAAAATTTCATACATTGACTACAGTTTTAAGTTAATACATTTTGATGATTTTTGTTTTGAATTACAGCAGCCTGGTCATTGACCAGTGACGGCCGGTGACTTCTTTTTTCGAGGGTGCTCGATGCGAAGTTCATCACAACATGTATGTACCCCATCATGTGTGTTGTTTGTAATTTCAAAATATGTGTTCTGCGCCTCAAGCAATCCTGTGTGCATCACGTGTCATGTTAAAATAAGTGCCTGCTGCAGATGCGTCTAAAGGGTTTGTGATAAAAGAGATCAGATACTCGCATAATCTCATGCGTAATCAGTGTTTACTGTTGAGGGAGTGTCTTGCGTGTATTTTGTGAATGTGAGCGTCTCTTTTATCATAAACGCGTGTGCAGCAGGCCCTTACTTTGACAAAACATGTGATGCACATGGTTCACATGACGCAACAAACACATATTTTGAAAAGACAAGTAACACACATGACACACCGAACACTTATTTTGAATTTGCGCCCCTCGGATGAGCAGCCACGAGCCACCACTGGCCTTGACTCAGTAAGCATTGCACATTTTTCCCAAAGCTAAGCCACACTCCAAGATCAACTACACACCACACCTTTAGTACATCTTTAATAATAAAACGTCTATTTTCCACACTTGGACATCACTTTTGGTGAGCTTTGTGACTCTAGTATTGAAGTCATCATGAAATTAAAATTAAAAACTTTTTTTGGATTTTGGGTTATTTTTTAAAAATGACTTTCATGTGAGCTTCATTGCTTAAAAAAAATCATGTACGCTCATAATTTTTAATCAAAAACGCAAATCTCCTCTCCTCGAAAAGATCTCTTTTTATTTCCGTTCATGTGGAATGATTCGAGAGCGGGGTTCGGATAAATATTGCAGCGTTTACAAAATAGCAATATGACCCAGTTTCCAACAATCCGATCAGTTCTCGATGGACAAATTTTAAGTCCCGCTCTACCGTTTTCTCATTTCAGAAGCCGTTTCACATGGATATACGTCACTGTGGGGAATATAAGACAATGGTGACTTTAACCTAATATATTGTACACCGAATGAGCTGGGTTTCCACAAAAATTAATCACGATCTACAGAATGGTTAGTAAATTAATACTAGTATATGCTACTAAAAATAAAGGCACCTAAAATGTTTTTTTTTCATGCTGAATGGTTCCACTAAGAACCTAAGGTCCTTTTGAACCTTTGGGACTAAAAGGTTCCTTGGAGTACCAAAGGTGTGAAAAATCATTTATAGCATTTTTATTTTTAGTGAATTTTCTCGGCATGATCCAGGGCTTTGTTAAGGCCCTTACGAAACATCACTGACAGTATGAAATTGCAATGCCATAAAATATAATTTATATCAAGGTATAATGTACTATCATCTTTACAGTATATACTGCTGGGTAGTCGAATGTAAATTGGCACTTTATAGTTAGCAGAGCTCTTTTCAAGTCCTATCTTTGACACATACACCTCAATAACCTTCAAACATACAATATATTCTGTGATTATACATAGCCATGAGCGTTTTTTCGGGAATCGCAGTGATGCTGTGGGTGTGTGTGTGCTGGCAGCCGGAGTGGTGGCAGCCCGTTAGCATTTTGCCTTGACGACTCCATCAGCCCGGTCTCAAGGTAGCTGTCAATCAGAATGCATCATTTAATTCAACAGCACTCCAAGGACTTTTCCTCCTGCAAAGCCCATGACAGCACAGCTACGGCTCTATTCACTGATGTGCACAGTTGTATTTGCAACGTTCTGATAATTAGAGCGGGCGAGAAAGAGAGACAATGCGAGGGGTGAGAGCAGAAAAAAAGCAACAAGTCTGAAGACGGTTCGTTTTCGAAAGCGACTGTTCCTGCACGGTGGCTGACTAACAAAGACAAGGCCGTATTCATGCTCTCTGGAAGGACCCGAATTCATTCGCAGCTCACTCTAATTAGATTAATGGTGTTGTGGCATACAAAGCAGGCCCACTTCACATTAGATAGCATACGAATTAAGACAAACACTTATTTCAGTTCCAGGCAAAGAAAAGCAGTGGCCAGGGTAGTTAGCGTAGCCCTTTATGGTGCAATGAGATGTTAATTGTCGGCCATTACCCCTAAACTGCTTGCTTGTTGTATTAATCACAGCGCTAATTGATGCAGAGATAGAAATGTAGCCATGGGCGAGAACGTGAAGGAGAGAGAGTTGTAGATAGCAGATAAAGGATTTATCGGGTGAACCATATGGAGATGGCACGGCTTTGAAAACCCCTCAACATGCCTGGTAGCACTACTTTTAAATTCAGTGCCGTTGAAGGATTATTAATTTTTTTAGTAACATTTTTAATTTAAGAGAAAGACACTTCAAAAGACTGGTGATGCATGAATACCAGATGCAGCGTGTGTATGTGTGTGTGCATATGTGAACAGTAGTCAACATACAGTTGTTGTGTAGAAATGATAGAAACAAAGAGCAGACTGTGGTTATCACAGAGATAACCTTCGTTATAAAAGAAGAAAATGGCACATTGATGGTTGACATTTAATTGAAGCAGTAACAGCAGTACTCCTGTGGTGTGACATGCCATCCTTCATCTCAAACTATTTTAAATAGCATTTTTCTAGTTGTAAAATTTAGACATCACATTAATTACCTCACAATATGGACTATTTATGCCTACATATTTGTCACACAGGGGTGCTATTTCAACTGCAAACATACACATTAAAAATCAAAAGATGATTTAAAATGCATCTTATTTACATTAGACATGTTTCCATCACCATTCAAATCATGCAAATTGAAAGAGCGAACTAAATATACATGTCCGATGGAAACATGACAATTGTGCAAAATTTTCGCATTAATCGCAAAAAAAGTTTTTACACTCTGGTGAGGTTTTTTTTAGGTAGTTGTAAAAGGAATATATGCAAAACTGCAATTGAAACTTTTTGCATTTACAGGTCACCTGAGGTGTGTAAAGTCACATGACCATTCTTGGTGGTATGTTTGGTTGAAGGTCAAAAACGGAAGAGGTGTTCGTTGCAAGAACTGACAAGCGCATGACATTAAAATATCACAAGAGCGATTTGAGAGTGGAACGCTCTGAATGTATTTTGAAATATCGCATCGAAAACGAGTGATGAAAACACAAAATTTCGATTAAAAATCTCTTGATTCGTAAAAAAGTTTTTACGCTTGCTTGAGGTGGTTTTTTATTTATGCGAAAAAGAGTAAATGCGAAAAATGGGAGATGGAAACGCATTTACCGAATTCATTCTGACGTTAAAAACACGGGACTTATGCTGCGATCCAGGCAACCTGTAACCCGTGAATCACGACTTCAAAACCACGACTCTGAACTGGGAGTACATCGATCTAGTACGAGTTCACGGGTGGGAAGTCACGAGTTTGACTGCCATTCCAGTGCACTTTCACAGGTAGAAGGTTGTAAAAACACGGGTTACCTGGAATGCATACTCCCAGTTCAGAGTCGTAAGTCATGGTTTTGAAGTCGTAATTCACGGGCTCAAAAACCTGCCTGGAATGCAGCATAACCTTCTAGCTGTTTACGCTGGAGTTGTCTTTACCATATATGGGGCTCGTCGTCATCGCAATGTCCTTGCTGCTAGTGCCTTCATAAAAAGTCTGCATTTCTTCTTTAGTTCACAGCATTCAATTTGGGAATTACAAGCTGCACGGGAAATACATTAATAAATTGACCCATCGTGACTACATGCAGTCCTCTCTCCATTTTCCACGCGTACATTGTTTTGTTTCCTGTTGGTTACTAGGTTACCATCATTCGCTCAAAACAACTTGACGGAAACGCACCTAATTCGCATTTCATTGTTTTTCTTTTTTTACGAATTTTGAAAAGATTCGCATCACGTTTGGATGTAAACTCAGCTACTGTCGCTGTATTTTGATGTCATCTGGATGTCTGTCTGCGCAGTGCTATATAAAGTCAAACACCCCCGTTGCCTTGGTTTTTCAAAATACTTATTGCGAGAGAACAAAATTATGATTTAGTCGCAAAATATTGCCGCCATTTTGCAACAGTTTTTGTTGACAATTTAAAAATGACGCTAAAACTTTGCATAAATATTTAATTTAACTCAGGTTATTGAAAATCTGGGATCAAAATGTAATTTGTAATTTCAAAAGATGTTAGCTGCCTAATATACTACACTATACAGTAGCAAGCAGTGAACACACATACTGCTAAAATGTATACCTTGAATGCACTGCAAGTTGCTTTGGATAAATGCATGCAAATGTTACGTGGGAAATGTAAACATTTGGAATAGATGAGAGGTGGGACAGAGAGAATAGAGGCAGCTTTGTCAGCATGGGCATCTATGGCTACTTGCATGGAGGATGTGTGGTCCAGGGCCCCTGCGACTTCTTCCCTTCATCCCTGTGGTCACCAACCCTTGGCGGAAGGTACCACTTCAATTTATGCTTAGACAAAGACGTCCTAGGAAAAGAGAAAACACATATAGAGAAAAAAGGTAACATTTAGCAAGAGAAAATATTAATGTTGGGCAAATTTGAAATCTATACATGTAGTAAAAGGTGTCACTGGGCATTGGAGTTTAGATAATTAAAAGAACCAATTCAGCAAGACTGACCCGGTCAGCATACTCATATTACTTTTTATACAATTTTTAATATTTTCAAGTGGGCCACCTAAAACATAACTTGCCCCATACTTTGTTGAAAGTTAGAAACAAGGTATACCTGGGTGTCAAAATCAATTTAAACTAACTAAAAGTATCACGGCTAATCCTGCACACAAGAACTAAAGCGTGTTCACAGGGTTGTGTTTTCAAAGCAACCTGATACCTCTAAGCTGCGAGGAAATACAGTGAAAACACACAAGGTATTCAGTTATGTCCCTACAAATACCCCATGTATACTTTAACCAATTCCAGTCTACTTATTAAAATCCATTGGTTTATCTATGAAAAAGGGAGTAAAAGTTTGTCCTAAACCAAAATAAATGAGTTTAAAATATGTCTGCTACAGAAAACATTTTGTTTTTTAAAAAACAGAACATTCACAGTTTCAGTTTTAAGCCACGCAGATGTCTGGAGTTTCCTGGACCGGTCTTCAATATGTCTTTTTGTTCCCGTCAAATCACCCTGAATTCACCGCTGTTGATGATAATAATAGTGTTGGGTATCCATTGATTTACTGTGGCCCCTTATTGTGAGCTAACACCAGAAGACACTCATCTCTCCCTTTAATTAGGACCTGGACCGGTTTCCTTTCTGATGTAGTTACTCTGTGGACACAGACAGCTATCCACCAGCTAATGCCTTTGTTAGCGCCCTTGGCTTTGGCCTTACAAAAGACAGGTTTTAACAACTTATTTGGAAAGCAACTCAAAGATCTCAAAGGCGCTTTACAGAGCGATTCCTCATTATCCACTTTGTAAAGTCATGGAAAAAAAATAAACAATTTTCTTTCTTCGTTTAATCTCCAGGCGAGAATATGTGAAGTGCTGTTTATAGCTGCTGCTTACTGATACTGAAAAACCGAAGCAAAACAGATACAATGATTGGCAAAAGAACGTGCCAAAAAAGAAATTATACACAAATTACGAAGTACAAAAACACGCCTAAAAGAATAAGCAGAGCTATCTACCGAAAAGAAAAAGCGCATGGCCGGCGCGCAGTGTCTTCGTGAGTTCCCACTCATTTTTTTCTTTATCCACAGGAGTCTAATTACCTAAGCACTGCTGCCCGCTTTCAATCAGAGTTAGCGAAAATGACACACTTCTTTGTTCCTTTCTCATATCACACATGATACACTGTCATTCTTTCTGCCATCGAGCCTGGAGTCGAATCTTTCCCAGGCTGCCATCTGTCTCTGGCGTGGCCCACTCTGCTGTGAGAGACGGCGCAGAGGGGCTACCATAATTCTCCCCTGTCATGGTGGCTGCACATATTTCATGCTTGCTCCTGGGTTTCTTTATGCCAACTATTAGCAGCTTTGAGGACTTTGGGTCAGCTTAATAATCATTTAAAGGTTTGTTAGGCACTGACCCTGCAAAACGGCCCCCCAGATTGAAAAGTTATTCACCATGTCCTTCATCAAGTGAATCTTCACAGCGCCTTTGTTCTCAAAACAGAATAGATCACCAGCAAGCTTTTTAAAAATGCTATTTTGAGATTTTTTTCAAAGGGAATTGTAAGGGTAATAATTTACGATAAGGTTGTGTTTGTTAACATTATTTAATGAACCAGCTAATAGAAATTAATAATCAACAGTACATTTACAGCATTTAATTACAGCATTAAAGGATTAGTCAATTTTCTAAAAAAAAAAAAAAAAATCCAGATAATTTTTTCACCACAATGTTATCCAAAATGTTGATGCCTTTCTTTGTTCAGTCGAAAAGAAATTATGTTTTTTGACGAAAACATTTCAGGATTTTTCTCAATTTAATGGACTTCAATGGACCCCAACACTTAACAGTTTTAATGAAGTTTAAAATTGCAGTTTCAACGGACTTTAAATGATAACAAAAGAGGCATAAGGGTCTTATCTAGCGAAACGATAGTCATTTTTGGCAAGAAAAAAAATGCACTTTTAAACCACAACTTATCGTCTTCGTCCGATAATAATAAGTCATCAAGTCAAGAGGTCATGGATGACGTATTGAAACTACACCCCAGTATTTACAAGTGTGGAGAAAAAGGACCGCTCCGACGTTGTTGTATGTCGAATGATACTAATTAATGTCTTTGTATCAGTTTATTGTTTAAAATGGTCCGCAAATGTTGGTTTCATATATGTAACACGTGACCTTTTGACGTCATTACGCAAATACGCATTTGCGCTGGCTCGTCACACAGTCGAAGGAAGAATAGAAGTTGTGGTTTAAAAGTGCATATTTATCCTGCCAAAAATGACATTCGTTTCGCTAGATAAGACCCTTATGCCTCGTTTGGGATCGTTTAGAGTCCTTTGAAGCTGCATTGAAACTGCAATTTTAAACTGCATTAAAACTGTTAAGTGATGGGGTCCATTAAAGTCCTTTAAAATGAGAAAAATCCTGGAATGTTTTCCCCAAAAAACATAATTTCTTCTCAACTTAACAAAGAAAAACAAAATTTTGTTTGACATGGTGGTGAGTAAATTATCTGGTTTTTTTTTTAAGAAAATGGACTAATCATTTAAATTATAAGGATTATTACTACTATGTAGTAGTTCGGTAAGCAAGGGTAAAGTGGAGCTTTGACAAAGGTTTGTTTCAGACATGGCGACTGACACATATCGGGATCCCTGATTAAAATTCTAAGTAAACATTAAAAATATGAGGTTGTTACATTAATAACATTTCAAATTCTGTCAACATAATCTAATGCACAATTATGGCATTAACCAACACTTACATTAGATTAATAAATGTTGAAAAACGATATAGCTCATTGTTCATGTTTACATTTACACATTTTGCAGATGGTTTTATCTAAAGTGCATTAAATCTATACATTTTTCAGTAAGTAACTTAAAATAATCATAATTAAATACACATTTATTAAGTACTAAATTAAATATACATTTACCAATTTTAACCAATTCTTCATCATATAAACAATTATTTTTTCTAGTCGGTAAATGATTTCATAATTCACAGTATTCAAGTAAATATGAGTGGTTGTTTGACAGGTGATTGACAGCCCTTCACTGTTTGTGTGGTACAGATCAGGGCAGATTAGCGTTTACCACATGTGTTTTCAATCTCCAAATGTTGTTTAAGTGATCCGTTTACACCTCTATTTACCGCTGTCCACCTGTGCCTGGATCACCAGAGACCGATCTTGATATCAGTGTGGATGAAAAACCAACTGCAATGAATGAACTATGATCAGGGTTGAACAACGACTCACCCAGTGGGGATCTTTACAGCAGTAAGAGTATTTATGTGAATATTTCCTAAACATTACAGGTTAAAAGACATGCTTATCTAACCATCTGAATCCGGATTACAAATTTGACAATCAGTGGGTTCTGAGAAATGACTACCGGTGTGTAGTCCATACTCTGTTTGTGCCTGTGAGTGGGTGAAAGTCATGGTCATATGATTTCCTATCATAACTCATATTTAATGCAAGGAAGGGTGAGAGTTCAGCCCTCATCCTAATTACATGGACCTCCTGACCTTTAGCATGTTGCCTATCACTCTTGGACATTGCATCACCTTCCCCAGCTGTCCTCTTGTTTTAAATTTGGCCGGTCGGACGCTCTTCTCACAATAATGGGAAAGATGAGGAAGCTTGATCATAAAACTAATCAGAGAGACCACACTGGGGATCGTAAATCACAGATTTTTTGGGGGACACTTGAAGGTCTGGGAAGTGCACATTTCCCCATTATACTTCACAGGAAGTCCAACATTCTCACCATGAACCCAGGTCATATCAGGTCATGACCTTGGGAAGGCTATTGTACATATGAAACCATGGCAACCATGGCATAAACACAACAACTTGAACCCCATCAGAAGCGTTACATGTAGGTCAAGTGGTTTAGATGTGAAAGTTACATAGAAACACAAAGTTTACAAGAAAATAAAGAGCCCAAATGAATAGATAGACATCTTAATTATTAAAACAAACTGGATTTGTATCTTAAGTAAACCAATTCTGTAATACTTTTATATCTACTCTGTCAGAAAAAAAATATATGGAGCTTTAACTGTCACTGGGGTGGAACCTTTTCAAAACGTACTCCATTGTACATATTGGAACCAAATGTATACATAAGTGGGACGTTTTTAAAGGGTACCGCCTCAGCTATGGACCATTTCTGATCTGACAGTGTAGTAAGCTCTAATCTGATTGGCTTTACACAACTTTAAAGCAACATATTTTTATGTACTGCACTTTGAGTGTGTATTGACTCTATCCACCATTTACCGTATCTTCACTCTACAACCAGTACTAAACTGAACACACTTTCATCAAGTTTTACTCTTGAAACAATCCAATAAAATCAAAAGAGCAGGATACTAAAATACACTGCACAACTAGATTGACAGGCAAGCTGCTGGAGATCTATATAAGTGACACAACAAAAGCAACAGTAGGGTTGACAGGACTCAGTGTCCCACTTCATATCCAGCCTAAGATGCCTCATGTCCTTGACTCTCGCCACCTCTCGTATTTTGGCAGCTGGGCTTGGTGCCATTGTAGTAGCAGGCTGAGAGTGGTAAACATGTCACAACACAGGCTTCAAGAAACAGGGAGTTTTGGCTTTTTATTAAGAGCTCATGAACGTGATCGCAGCAGGCCGATTTGAATGAGGGGGCGGTAATCCAGAGAGCAGGCCAGGCTGTGCTATGATATTATGCCATTTATCCAAAGAGACTTACAGTACAGTAATGGCTGGGACTGAACAACCTAGGGCTGTGTGCCTGACTCGAGAGCACAACGATGAGGTGGTTCTTTAAATTTGTCTGTTTACCACGTCTTGGACTTAACCAGCAATAGTTTAGAAGTTTAAATATTACAGTATATCTTATGTTTGTAATCAAACCGATCAGAGGCCCCATTGACTTCCATAGTATTATTTTATCCTACTATTGGAACTCAATGGGGCTTCTGATTGGTTTGGTTAGAAACATTCTTAAAAATATTTTGTAAATATATGTTTTTAACAACAGGAGAGTGAATAAATGATCCCATTAAAGAGTTTTCATTTAGCCAAGCGTGACCTGACATAAGATTCTGTGAACAGTTTGTTACTCATAAATCCTTGTCTGTTCATTCTCTAACAATTTTTAAATTTTTCTTTCAATGTACGACATTGTATCACAAGCATTTTTTTTACGACTTCTGTTCCAATTTAAGTGGCTAACAGCCATGGAGGCCATGCCAAATGTGCCTAGAAATAACACCGGGCCTCCCTACTGTCTTTGAGATTGCCCACCTAGGTGCCTGGCACACACCATGGCGCAACTAAAACCCTGGCGGATTATACTCATGTGGCATATTTCATAATGCAACGCCGACTTCCAACTTTCCCTCTTCATCTGTACCGTCACCGTCCCAGACGACTGCCGTCGTGCGTGCGCGAATAATTGCTCAGGCTGCCTCTGCGTCCCATCTCACCCATTCCAGACGGGTATATCCGAAACATGAGTCATAAATAACATTGACACAAAGCGTTACTACATAAACATTTTATGAATGGCGGGCCCTGCGCGCCACACACATCCTCCACTCTTCTGTTCCCCTGTAATCAGAGCAGTGAGGTAATGAATGTGGAAGATAACCCCTCCATTGGGCGAAAGGGGAGATAAAGTCGAAAGTGATTAAGGGGAGGCGGGGGGTGAGGAGGAGGGTGGTTAGAGACACTGCTATGGGGTCCTGACAAAAGGTGCAGGTGTAGCAGTACATCCTGGACAGAAGCTGGTCTGACAGGTGACCACAAAAACTAGCAGAACAAGCAGGTAATTACTCCACCAAGGTAATTTACTGGACTAAAGTGCCACTTTTGCTGCCCTGTCGGTGTGACTGTGTGCAATTATGTGCAGAGGACTAACAATGGAACATGTGTGTCATTCACAAGGTGGGTTGAACCCCGACCTGAGACCACCAAAGACACATGAACCACAATGACAATGGACATAAGGATCGACAGTGATAACAAATGCTAACAGGAATGGTAAGTGACCCCTTATCGTACATTAGTAGCAGCTAATGGTAATATGTTATTTTTACGTCTATGTAGACAACCGCTTTAAAATGAGAACAAGGCTATTATTCGCTAAAGATGATTGACATTTTAGTCAAGTGAATTGATGGGATTAATAAGGAGACATGTAACACAGCTGTAAACAATACATGTATGTGTGAAATTACAAAATGGTGTAAAGTGCATACGAATACCATTACTGATGTACATATATTACAATAAATATATATTTTTTAAATTTCACAAGCATAATAATATTATCTTATTGAAACATTAGTGTTTTATTCAATATCATAATATACATTTTGTTTAATATATAAATTAAACATAAGTATATATATATATATATTTAATTTCTATCTTTATTTTTTAAACAATGAAATAACACACTAAAAAGGCTTTTGATCGGTGCCACTTTGCACGCGTTCTTCATTTTCAAATTTCCTGCCCTCTGCACATTTACTTTTAATAGCAATCAGGACACAATCAAGATCTATTCTGTAAAAACCCACATTAATTTCTATTTGATGTAAATGATTCAAATAGTATATTTAAAATCATTTCCGACGGCACAGCGAGCACAAATGATAAAAGCTTGTGTGAAATAACGCACCTCCCTGCCCATACAATCATTTCAGCAATAATGTAATATTGAGATATAAAAGGCCCTAATAAATGAGCTGGAGTTGTCTGCTACCTGATGCAGTCTCTACCCCGTGCGCTAAGACATTATTATGCCCAGACAAATGAGCGCGTGTGTGTGCCGCATGCGTGCGCACGGGTGTGTTTGTGTGGACGGAGGCCTTAAGAGCTCACTCAGAATTCACATCCATCTAGACGAGCGGCGGGCTGATAATAAACGCCCCTCAGCCTGATGATGGCTTAATTACCAGTGTAAAGAAAGTGTTTAATCTCTGACCCGTTTCATGTTCTCTCCACTTTCTTTCTCCGTGAGCGTGTGTGTGCGTGTAAAAGACTCTGCTGCGTCCCACTCGTGGAGAGACCCCTGCCGTCTGCCAGGGGCCTGTAGGGTGCAATTAGGACCCACTAAATGAAGTTGACTATACGGTTTCATTTTTCGTTTTTCTCTTTCTCCACCCCCTCCTCCTCTTCAGCTTGCGTAATTAACATGGAAAACCATGCGCCGTGCCAGAGACAAAACTCTACAAACACAATCTCATAACCACAGCTGCCGTACAAGAAAAAATTGTGTTTTGTGTTTCCGCATACGTAACCGGTGTGCAACATGGCCATTTTTGGAAATGCATTTATCTGTCCATAACCTCGCCGGTTCACTTTTAGCGTGATATATGACACAACGCTAACAAGCCGGCCGGCCCAGTCAACAGACGTCTGAAGGCACCAAGGACCACTAAATCCCTGCGTCTCAGCTACACAAACAAAGTCAATCCACCTGAGACAGCAGGGGACAGGATGCTCGGCTACTTATAGCAACCTGAGAGCCGCAAACAAGAATGGCAGGAAAGCTGCTCGGGTCCCGGGTGCTTTGAAGTGCCCTAGCGCTAAACTAGTCTGATGGGACAGGCCAGCATCTTTGAAGGCAGGTTATCCTCAACAGCCGCGTGTCCTGTTGTGAACGAATTGTTTCCTCTTTCAATTTGTCTTGATTTTTTTTGTGGAAATTGACACTTGCCAATTGTTCTACTGGGTGAGGCCGGGTCCAGCTAAATGCGAGGGTCTACCGGTGACTGTGCCATGTTTTCTAGCAGGGGTGTCAGGTGCTGGTTTTGAAGTAGTGAGTTAGTGCAGGTGACACTCTTAAGGAATCTCCTGTGGGGCGACCTCCAACTAACTGGCAATTTCCTTTATCCGCCGGGTCGTGACCTTTTCTGCGTCTGCCAAGTGAAGCCATTAGTCACGGGAGTGAGGTCATACTACAGGAACACCATAGATCACGAGTATATCAGCGAGGCAATAAGATGTCTGCATTAATCTTTTGGATCTCCGCAGTTTAAATGTTGGCCTTTTGACTCGCAGTGCATAAAAGTGTACAGGAACTTTCTCTGGAGGATATGATTTGTGAATTTTTAGACAGTGAATGCGATTACAGACTGTGGGAGTTCGTGAAATGTGTGACAATGTAATAAAAGCTCCTCCATTAGATGTGACAGCACAGGTGGATAAAACAGCAAAGTTACCCCTTGGGCGTGCTATCAAAAGCATGTTTTTATGTTAGAATTCAGATTTAGTGTACTGTGCATAACACGCAAACAACTTTTGCTTTTGCTGTTGATAAAATTTGTTGCGAAACTGTGTAATCTGGGGGTGAGAAACAGGAACGTTTAAAGGCTTGAAAGATATTTCTCAAATCCAAACTAAACTTATTTGATACACTACACCCTGTAAATCTGGCAAAGAAAGCATTTTAAAGACAAAACTAACTTAAACTTTCCTAACCGAAGGCATAAGCTTTAAATCTTACCATGCTGTGCGATTACCAATGTGATGTGCCACCCTCAATGGTAGATATGATCACATACATTCTTTAGTCTCTAAAAAGATTTGTACAGTGTCTCGCCTGCGTATCCTATTACCCACTTGACTTCTGATATAAATCATATTTGTTTCATTACCATGGCCAATGAAATCAAGGCTCAAACCATCACTGTGATTAATGACAGCGACGCCCTTTTCCTGTGGTTGAAGTGAGGGCAACCTCATCCAACCAGCCCATCCTTACTTTCCTTTTCCAAATAAACACCACAATGTCGACCGCCGAAGCGCATTTAGGTTTGACCCGAGGGCCGCAAGATATTCTTAGCACACTGATCGCGCTCCAAGCACACGTTGAAAGCGCTCCTTTGCCAAAGAGGGAAGAGTGCCGGGCTGCACGTTGGAATAACCCGAGCAGGAAATTCCACAGATCTCCCTAGCCTCTGAACACAATACTGCTCAAAACACATGAGATGAAGGCAGAGACCGGGAGAAGGCCAGAAACTTGTTCACTCTCTGTATGCCTCTTTCAACCTCTAATCAGTCTTCTCGAATAGAGGACGAATATACATTATGTAACTGAGACAGGAAAAGAAAGCCAAAACACACAGAAACAAAGTGTAAAGAACAATTGCGCTTTGATGCACTTTTCGGCGAGGCGTTCTGTGGTATGAGCCGACCGGCTGAGTCAGCACCACTATGGGTCGGCCGCTGATAAGCGCATCTGATGGGATTTAATAAAACAAAGATATCCGTCCATGACTATAACCTTTTCCCTTAAAAGCTTGCTCGCGATGGGATGTGCTCACCTTTAACCGTGAACAATTACGGATGTAGTAGATGTCCTGTTGTAAGTGGCAGAAAATTTGTAAAATCAATAAATTAATCTGAGAACCCTGTGCGGTGATGACAGTCTCGCATCAGGACACAAGGCTGAATAGGATTAATGGGTCGCTGTTCCTCACCACTCAGTTCAACTCGTATGCATCAAATTAATGTGAATTTGGGTGTCCATTAACCAGCTTCATGACGCTGGCGAACCCTCTTTCTGCGTATTGACTTAAACGCACAGCGTGTTACAGTACTGTGAAAAGAGAATGGACGGCCAAGCTAAATGAACAGAGAAGCCTCTGTATACCGCGCCTTCATCAAAGAGTTACTGCTGTGCTCAAGTCAATACCAAAAGCCGCAGACTTTTTGCGAGGGGTCTACCACACTTTTAGGGAGCAATCGAATGTAATACGTACAATTACTTGTGCCTCCTGAATGGAGTGCTTCAGCAGGCCAGTATTTCCTTCTCCACCCCCTTTTGATCCTCCTCAATTTTATGTCCACAGACTGCGAGCCGTTGATCAATAGGCCTCCTCGTCATTCACAAAGTCAAAAGTGAGTATAAATCCAATGACAACTTGCAGTGTTAGAAAGATCTATAGAAAGGAAATGCGTTATCTGAATGGTAGAACTTGGATGACTTGGGTCAAGAGATGAAATTATTTGTTAAACATTAACTACTGCCTGGGGAAGAGCCAGTACCATGTGATCTAGAGCCAGACATCTAAAATAAAAATCCCACACAAATTATAACCTAGTAAACAACATGAGATTTTAGATTTTAACTTTGGAAGTACATAAAATCTAAACATATACAAACAAATGGGCACATGTATAATCTTGTATTATTCATATTTGAGCTATTAGCACAAAAAGTGTCATGAAGGTTACACACATATTACTGGGTTGTTTCAACCTATGGTTGGATCTAATATGCACAAACATAACTTTTTTCTAGATTAAAATGTATATTGAAATGTGCATTACAATAAAAATAAACGCACTGTTTTGTATATTTAATTTAATACCCTTTAAAAAAAATTACGGTGGTTTTACTACAGTGGAAAAAAAAACATGGTTAGTGTAGTAAAACAATGGTTTTGCTAATAGTAAAAAAACATGGTTAATTTTTGTAAGAGACTGCATGATTACAAAACGGTTTTATTAAATTGGTCTCCAAACACATGTGAATCTGAAACCTGTATGTGTAATTCTGCCCCCAAACCCTTGCCAAATTTGCCAGGCTGGGGGCTTCTGATTGAGTTAAAACCATCAATCACAATTCACTTTAATATACTGTACACATAACGTTTAAAATCTTTCATCCATCCATTCTCCAAACCCGCTTATCCTGTGCTGGGTCACTCAAAGAGTGGAGCCTTAAAATCTAATCAAAAACACAGATTTTTTTGTGATTCTTGCAGGCAAAAATCCTTGATCTTGTACCACCTTTTCTTAAAAAATGCGATGGAATATGCGGGATATTTATGCAATTTTATGCAATGAATTTTCAGCTTTTGCAGCTTTTCAATGATGTTCACGTCACATAATCACGTCACTTCATAACGTTCCTATGGCAACAGGGGACATGGTTGCGCTTGTGTGAGGTAAATTAAAACATTTTCAACTTTCTGCTAAGATATATGTGACTTTTGTTACGAAAATGCGGGGTTTATGAAATCATGCATATTTTGCGCTTGGAAATCTGCAATTTGTGCTGCAAAATTGCGGCATTTTTGAAAAAATGGCTGATTATGCATTAAATCACACATTTTTCTGGAGGGACTGTAAAATAATGCTACTAAATTATTTGTAAAATATTTTATATCTGCAAAATTGGTGACTTCAGCTCAAACTACTGAATCATAAATGTCCTGGAGATGCCAGGGATGGTAGTTACAATTTACTGCCAAATGTGGTGCCTACTGCACATTTATGGCACATTTACTTTCAGCAAGCACCATCAAATAAAACCTGTTAACTTAAGATTCATCGTATTACTTTATGTGCAGTTTCTAAACTACAAGGGATAAAAACTATGCATCATTAACACTACCTAAAACTAAACTATAAATCAAAAATTTGGTGTCATTAATGCCTGATATAAACCAACAATTCATCTACGATAAGTAGAATGTTGGTTTTCTCTCAAGAAAAGAAAAATCAAGAAAAAAAGTAAGTATAGATTAGAGCAGAGAGTCACACCCAGACAGATATAATGACAATACCACAGTCTAACGTCCTACAAACCAGCAGGAAGAAATCCCATGCAAGAACATCCTTTGCTAAATGACACAAAGAGTTTGAAGATGTTTAATGACCAGAGAGGATGTCTGAGACATGTGTAGGGGCTTTCTTCAGTCAGTAGACTTGAAAGAACTCCTCGCTCTGTGAGCCACCTGCTTTGCATCGGCCCAATCAAAAGCATTAGCAAGGCATTGTGGGTCTGAAGACTGAGCCTATTGTGTTCTGCCTTTCATGGTATTGTTACGCTTGAGGAAGACAGGAGAGACATCTGCGCCATTTAAGGAGAGGAAGTAATCAGCTTTCCAGTTCCCCACAGGTTCATGTCAGGTGCAGTGTTGAGATGTTTACAGCGAGAAGGCAACCGAAAAAAAAAAAACACTTTTGATCCATTTATTCACATTGCAGTCAATGCAGATCTATCAAGCTACATGCACATAGCTCAGCTTTCCTTTCGGGTCCAGCAATGTCTTTAAAAATCTTGGGCTTGCGTATCCTTTCTCCCGTACCCTTTCTCTAGAAGCAGGGTAAATCTGATGACGTGTCATCGGGCAACTTCTGACAGGTTTCGAGGGTTTTCATTTACATATAATTACACTTTAATAGAAGAATGACGAGTGCGGGAACTGTTAAGTGGCAGACAGCACACAGGCTGTACGGGACCCCCTAAGATACAAGATGACAAGAAGCAGTACTGCCTCCATCTCCCGCTAATTAAATGAATCAATTAAGAGACTATTGTTGCAACTGTGTAACTGATGTTCTATAGTGGCAATAACAGTCCCACTGGGAGCCCCTTCACTGCATTAAAACACTGTCCTCTACAACTCCATTTGATATCATTAGAAACACTTATTTGCGTCTCGCTGTCATGGCAGAGGAAGCTGCGAATTATGGAGATGCGGGTGACCGCGACAGGGCCCAGTGTGTGTTGGGATAGTTTTGCTTTCCTGGCCTCCGAGGACGACTCGCACCGTAAACTCAAAGTTCCTTAAAGTTCCCTGATGAAACCGGATCCCGCTATCAGCACAGCTGCCGATTAGTCGCTAGGTAAGGGTCACTCATTTGCATACCCTCCCCGCTACGCCACTCCGCTTTATGCGGATCAATTATCATATTAAATTTACCCTCCTCAGTTAAACTGATTAAGTTCCAAATTGTTTCCAATGGCTGTCATTAATCCTTAACACGGCCTAAGTGGTTTTGTTGCAGATTTGATTGGGCTTGTGTATCAGGGGCCAAATTAATGGCATAATAATGCTGAACCCTGTTAAATTTCCAGTGTCGCGATGCGATATTAACGCTCGCGTTCCAAGTACCATTTAGTTAATGCACAATTCCAAACTCTCGGGATGATAATTGGGGTCTGACGGCAACGGCAGATGCGTGAGCTGACATCCATTTATACAAAATGGGGGCCAATTTTCTTCTGAATTGCATGGAACTCGACAAAACAAGTCACAAAGTCATTCAACCTAGATGTTATTTTGGAATAATTCGCTGCAATGATTCGCTCTTTCAAAGGGAGGTTTATTGGAAGCAATAATTTCGTTTTTCCACCACACAAAACTCAAAAATTTCAACACTTCGTACCCACAATCCACAAACTTCATTTCTGCAAAGAGGTCAAGGACATTGCTGAACTGCCACTAGCACATATACTCAGCAAATCGTATGGCTCTCGAAAGCCTTTGAAAGCCTAAACTGTTTATCTAAACGGCAGATCCTGGCAGGACATGAGTGGACCGCTCTGTCATGGCGTCTGGCCTGGCTGAACTCATGTAGCCAACGGCAACATAGTAACACTGTCTCAGATCACTGGATGACTGGAGACTGTTGTCACAGTCTTGTGAAAGTGAAACCTGACAACGGGAGTCATATCACTACACAAGCACTGCAGGGCTGCTGACCACAGCAACTACTGAAAAGTAGTAATTTGGCACACATTTTTTTCTGGATCCAAAGCGACTCACGATACACTTATCACAGGTACAAACCCCTGAAGCAAACTGCTGTCAAGTGAATAACTGGAGACTCTGCACATAAATATCCTGCATGCAGATATAGAATATAGGGGGTATACGGTGCCAAACAGGATGTTTATTATGCAAAATATTAATAGTAATAGAGCTGAATATACATTATACTGTGGAAGAGAGACATATCACAGATGATATCTCTTTAAAATCTTAATTATTCCTCAATATCAATAATATTAAATGAAGAGTAAACGGACACTTTCATTTCAGTCTCCTGCATCTCAAATCGTCTCCTAGGATAAAGACCAAGAACTCTCACAAATGTCTCCATCACAGTTTCAGAAAAGACCACAACAATGTCATATATTGAGCGCAGATCTGCCAAATCTGCATTAAAAAGTGAAAATTATTATCTAATCATAATTACCCAAATCCAGATTAATTTAACAGCTCCATACTCTTAATGCATTTTCACAATCGCCTCATTTGTTTTTCCCCTAAGCAATTTACAGTAGGAGAAACATCCAAGACTGCTGATATAAAAAAAATCCCTGAGCTCCATCAAATCCCTGAGCTATAAAGAAGAAACCTATAAGCAAACTTTCTTCTATTAGATAGAATAGAGTATATAATGAATCTACATATACTCTTTAAAGGGACACTCCACTTTTGTTGAAAATATGCTCATTTTCCAGCTCCCCTAGAGTTAAACATTTGATTTTTACCGTTTTGGAATCCATTCAGCTGATCTCCGGGTCTGGCGGTACCATTTTTAGCATAGCTTAGCATAATTCATTGAATCTGATTAGACCATTAGCATTGCGCAAGAAAAAAATAACCAAAGAGTTTTGATATTTTTCCTTTTTAAAACTTGACTCTTCTGTATTGTGTACTGAGATGGACGGAAAATTAAAAGTTGGGATTTTCTAGGCCGATATAATGATATTACACAATGCCCAAAATTAGTTCCCTTGTTTACTTTTAATAGCAGGGGACTATTTTCAGGCACTGCATAATATCATTGCACCTGCTGTAGCCATGTTACAACAGTAAAGTCCTTGATTATTACGCCAGTTTGAGAGTATAGTTCCTAGCCATATTGGCCTAGAAAATCGCAACTTTTAATTTTCTGTCTGTCTCAGTACACAACATTTATTTATTTTTATTTATTTATTTATTTAAGGATAGCCCCTTGAGATGATCCATCTCTTTTTCGAGGGGGTCCTAAAGCACAGAGATAGCTGTGTCATATACAACATCACAATACGTCCCACAATATACAACAAACTCATAACAATAACACATACACAATAAACGAATAACAATTGTCCTGCTTAACACGTCCCCCAGCCCTGTTCCCTCAGAATCCTCACCTTTTAATGGTGACATTATATTTTACATTAGATACATTTACATTAGATAAACATTAAGTCACTATCCTTTGTGAAAATTTGACATTAAAAAAAAAAAAAAAAAAAAAAAAAAAACATGACATTTATAATATAATATAATATAATATAATACATCAGTAACAAGTACAAGGCATATTTAAATAAAAATATAATGAAGATTTATACAATTTTTGTGTCGTTATAGAGCGAAGAGCAGCTGGCAAATTATTCCAGTCTGACGCAGCCTTAAAACAAAAGGCCTTCTTTCCCGTTTCTCTTTTAACTGAGGGAACTTGAAAGAAAGGAGATGTTAAATTTCTGAGAGCATATGATGATCTATGTGGTACCAGGTATTGTTTCAGATAATAAGGGAAATCATTATAAATGCACTTAAAAATTAAAATTAGCCAATGGAATATTCTCCTTTCTTTCGGCTGCAGCCAATTAAGAGAATTATACATTAAGCAGTGATGAGTATTGTAATGACACTTTAAAACAAATCTGCATAGTGAGTTAGTTAATATAGTTATAGGTTTAAGGGCAGACTCTGTTGCATTTTGGTAAATTACATCCCCATAATCAATTATTGGCAGAATAAGTTGCTGTACTATTCTTTTCCTAATCAGTTGTGTAAAGCTATTGATTGATCTATAAAGCTGACCGAGACATGCATAAACTTTTTTAGTTATATAATCAATGTGTGGTTTAAATGTAAGTTCTGGGTCAACCCACACCCCCAAATATTTAAAAGAGTTTGTACTTTCAAGTTGTTTTCCATCTGATAAATATATGGTCATGCTCTGCAAATTTAGATCCAAGCACTTTGAAAAAAGCATACTGAAAGATTTTTTATTATTTAAAATAAGATTATGCTGAGTGAGCCAAGATTGTATTTGATTAAAATCAAACTGAAGTGACTCTTGTATATTGTATATATTTTTGTTTGAGCTATAAATAACAGTGTCGTCAGCATATAAATGGATTTTACATTTTTCTATTATTTTAGACATATCATTTATATAAATTGAAAATAGTAAGGGCCCCAAAGATGAGCCTTGTGGAACACCTTTCGTAATTATATTAGTCTCTGAAGATTTACCCTGTATCGTAACAAATTGTTTTCGACAATGTAGATATGAATTGAACCAGAGTAATACATCTCTAGATGCACCAACTGAATAAAGCTTGTCCAGCAAAAGATAATGGTCAACAGTATCAAAAGCTTTAGTGAAATCTATAAAAATTGCCCCAGTAGACTCTTGCTTATCAAAACCTGTATATATATCATTGGTAAGATTAAGTAAAGCTGTTGTTGTTGAATAATTATGTCTAAACCCTGATTGACAGGGAGATAGAATATTATTATTGTTAACATATAATACACAACGTAACTACAGAAGAGTCAAGTTTTAAAAAGGAAAAATATTAAAACTCTTTGGTTATTTTTTAGCGCGATGCTAATGGTCTAATCAGATTCAATGGATTATGCTAAGCTATGCTAAAATGGTACCGGCAGACCCAGAGATCAGCTGAATGGATTCCAAAATGGTATAAATAAAATGTTTAACTCTAGGGAAAATGAGCATATTTTCAAAAAAAAGTGGAGTGTCCCTTTAAAACGGGCCAAAAAGCGACAGACTCACTGTTAGGTGGTAATTTACCTTATGCTGGGTTGTTTAAACCCACAATGATGGGTTGTTTTAACCTATTGTCTGGTCGATTATTAACTTAATGACTGGGTTTGTCCCTTTTGAACCCAACATTGAAAATAACCCAGCATTTTTAGAGTATACAGTAGGCCTATATATTCTTTATATATTATTTCATGTCCACATGAATGAGAAAAGATATTGTGATTCTTTTGCACATAATGCTCTATCGTTCATTTCTTTCATACTGTGCCCACACAAACACACATCACTTGCTCTTTGCACCTTATGAATTCTAATTAAGCTGCTCTGCCGCATCTATGGGATTTGATCCCCAGCTGTGTAGCTTGGCTTTGGATATTACCTTGACGTCCTTCACAAAGTGCTCAGTAGATGCACTTTCGCTCTCTCTCTCTCGCTCGCTCTAACTACACCCCTCTTTATCTTTCTGTGCATTCTAGTGCCCACTTGTCAGATGGCGAAGCTAACCTCTGTTTCTGCACTTGCCAACTCGCGCCATCCAGTGTCAGAGAATCAAATGAACCATTTCCATTGCACTGATGCCCCCATGACAGACAGGCCGAAGAGGCAAAGAACATCGGCTCAGACGGCTCAACGGCTGACAGCAAGGTCAGGACAGTAAGGGCTCAACCTGGAACGGTGAGCATTTGGCTAGGCTAGCAGCCTCAGAGGTGCCTACGATTTACCTGTACAATGGAAGAATGCCAGACAAAAACATTGGCACAAAGACATGCGGCAGGTTATATTACAGTGAGACTTATATACTTAAAGGGATAGTTCACCCAAAAATAAAAAAACTCTTATGTTGTTATAAACCTATATATGTTTTAGTTAACACGAAGGAAGAAATTTTGAAAAATGTTTGTAACCAAAATGATCATGAGCCCCTTTCACTTCCATATGAGGAATAAAGAAAACTATGGAAGTGAATGGGGTTTATTGAATGTTTGGTTACTGTATTCCTTAGTGTTCATCAAAACAAATAAAAAATTTATACAGGTTTGTAACACCATAAGAGTTAGTAAATGATGACAGAATTTTAACTTTGGGTGAACTATCCCTTCAATGCAGAAGGACTTATGATCATTTGGATTCACTGACATCTTTGTGAAATCGAAGATTAGGCCTTTGGTTCACTGTCTTTTTAAAACAAGAAGAGTTAAGGGTATATGTGGGGTATGGCTTTGGTCAGTGTGGCGGTGTAATGAGAAAGCAACACACAAGCCCTGAGATATAAGGCCATGAGCAAGGCACTTAACCTCAGGTCACTACACAGGGACTGTTAATGTAATAAACATACCGCAATGTATAATAACTGCTTAATAGCTACTTAAATAACTCCTTACAGTGGTGTAGTACAAATCTTTGAGACCCTGTAAACACACAGTACATTTGTAGCCTAAATCCAGCCATCCAATCCAATTCAGCTTTCCTAAATCCAATCCACAGATCATTTATTATAGCATGTTAAAAGTGGTGTGACCAAAATGTTTTGGGTGTGTCCTTAAAAATGTAAATGAGTTGATCTCTGCACTAAATGGCAGTGCCGTGGTTGGAGAGTGCAGATTAAGGGACGGTATTATCCCCTTCTGACATCACAAGGGGAGCCAAATTTCAATGACCTGTTTTTTCACATGCTTGCAGAAAATGGTTTACCCAATCTAAGTCACTAGGTTGTTCTCTTTCACATTTTCTAGATTAATAAAAGCATTACGGACCCACTTTTAACACTAAAACATGAAAAAAGTAAGATTTTCATGATATGTCCCCTTAAAATAGTGTAAAGTAGTGTGAAAAATTATGCATTTTGCAGAAACTTTAATCCAAGCAAATAACAGTGCATTAAATCTCTACATTGGATAAAAGTATCTGCTAAATTAAAAATGTAAATGTGAAAACATTTCTTTTATTAGTATGTGTATTACCTGTGGAAACCATGACATTTGCATTGCTAATGCAATGTTCTACCTATTGAGCTACAAGAACACAGTTTATAAATGTAAAAAAATTAAGCAACTTTCATTATGCTATTGAGAATTATGACCTGTGAAAACCTAGCTGAAGAGATTTTTTGTGATTTAGTGTTTTCTACATAAAATCATCTTACATAATGTAAAGAACATTCTGTGAAAATATAACCTTGATATCTTTAATATTGACAGAGTGAAGCCATGTTAAAGATTGAAATCAACGAGTGAAATGAGTTTTGAATGTTTCTAACCTCAAAATTATATTCATAGGCAGGGTCAAAATTGGTAAATAGTAAATATACTGAGAGTAAATATATATTGATGGATGAAGCACAAAAAATGACCTGCAAATTGATCCACAGATTTTTTCCCCACGTTAAAATATTTCTAAGGTGGAAAAATTGAGGTAGAAGCAGCTTCTGTGCACAGTTTCTTACTCTGGCATTTATTGTGAAGGTTGCACAAAGCGGTCCAAAGCTGCATGGGTGTGGATCAATGTAGTGCCCTGTGCAGGAGTGCTTTGGCTTACTGCCCAATCAACGTCTTCCTGCTGACCCCTTCTTCCCCAAACACAGTCAGATTCCCATCAGCCCCTGCTACAGACATGTGTATCTGACACCACCCCATCATCTGCTCGGCTGTGTGAGTTTCTCCACAAGCTGTTTGTGATTGGGCCGCAATCTGGAAGGCATGATGTGGCGAAGGAGACTAAAACACGATGCCTCAGTGTTGATGGATCAATTACCATCACTAAATAGATAAAAATAAAGCAGAAAGGATGCTTACAGTACTTTAATTCATCTATAGCAGACACTTTTATCCAAAGCACCTTACGTTATGATAGACCATTTTATTTAAGCCAAAAATAAGCATATTTTACAAAGATATGTTTACAAAAGAGTAAAATAAAATAAAATGCTATGGTTTTAAGAAAAATAAAGAAAGTTAAATTCAAAGCATGCACTTGCAGTCAAAGTTTCTGTTTTGGACACCACATTTTTTATGCGATAATATTTAAATACTTAATATATTTAAATACTTTATGACAACTTTTTTTAGTTTTTTATGTTAGAATTTTTTTTGAATAAAATGTCACTATAGTTTTGAGACAAAAATCAATTGAAAAAATGTTTTGTTAAGCTGTAATCCTCACATGCAAATAAAAAGCCTAAAGAAATACTTTACGTACTTTTGTACAGATCAAAGAGATACAGTCTTTGTTGTATCTGCTCACTTGCTTTACTTCAATAACATTTATTATTTGGAGATTTGCAATTGGAGATAAAGCTAATAGGAAGGTGCTATTATGAAACTGATTGGCAAAACAAATGAAGTAACACCTCTGGCCTTGTGACCACATTGAAGTGCCACATGGAGATCTTAGTGGCAGTTTATATCTGGTATTAAGATGTGGATCACAAGTGGACGAGAGACACATTCACATTTACACCTGACATTTTCATCTGTCTCTTCTGTCCACTTTTGACCACTTCTGTCATGAGGGGTGGTCTGTGGGCAAGTCCGTCTGCTTTCATTTAAACACGAGCGGGTTTTAATATTTCAGATATTTTATATTTCAGAGCAATTGATGAAATAAGCTTGCGCAACTTTCACAAGCTGGCAAAATTAAACAAAAACTAAGGCTTCAGCTTTATCAATGAAAGCCTAAATATAGAAGTCATGTCCTATGTTAAAACATTGTGCTCTGTACATTACACACTAGTTTAAGGAATAGTCAATTTTCTTAAAAAAAATCTAGATAATTTACTCACCACCATGTCATCCAAAATGTTGATGTCTTTCTTTGTTCAGTCGAGAAGAAATTATGTTTTTTGAGGAAAACATTGCAGGATTTTTCTCATTTTAATGGACTTTAATAGACCCCAACACTTAACACTTAACTCAACACTTAACAGTTTTATTCAAAACGATTGTCATTTTTGACAAGACAAATAAAAAATATGCACTTTTAAACAACAACTTCTTGTCTAGGTCTGGTCCTGAAAGTGCCAGCGCGACCTCACGTAAATGCGTAGTGACGTAGAGAGGTCACGTGTTACATATATGAAACGCACATTTGCGGACCATTGTAAACAATAAATTGACACAAAGACATTAATTAGTATCATTCCACATACAACAACATCGGAACTGTCTTTTTTCTCCACACTTGTAAACACTGGGGCGTAGTTTCGCGTTCGTCCTCTGTGACCTCTTGACGTCATGACGTGAGGTCGCGCTGGTGCTTTCAGGACCGGACCTGAACAAGAATTTGTGGTTTAAAAGTGCATATTTTTTATATTTCTTGTAAAAAATGACAATCGTTTCGCTAGATAAGACCCTTATGCCTCGTTTGGGATCGTTTAGAGTCCTTTGAAACTCTGTTGAAAAAACTGTTAAGTGTTGAGTTAAGTGTCAAGTGTTGGTGTCTATTAAAGTCCATTAAAATGAGAAAAATCCTGGAATGTTTTCCTCAAAAAACATAATTTCTTCTCGACTGACAAAGAAAGACATCAACATGGTGGTGAGTAAATTATTTGGAATTTTTAAGAAAATGTACTAATCCTTTAATAGGCGGAGCGTAGGCATTGTTTTGTGGCTGTTGGAACACATGCAACAACATGAGTGTTTACACCAGTGGTTCTCAACGTTATTCCTGGAGGCCCACTGCTCTGCACATTTTGTATGTCTCCCTTATTTAACACACTTGATTCAAATCATCAGCTCATTAGCAGAGATCTCCATGAACTGAACTGAGGCCGGCAGATAAGAGAGACATACAAAATGTGCAGAGCTGTGGGCCTCCAGGAATAATGTTGAGAAACACTGGTCTACAGCACAAAAGCAATCCGGTTAATGCGTTTTCGACTACCTCTGAATGTGGTCAAAAGTGGACGAGCTCAAAACATTTTACACCGCGTTTACAACTGTCTTTAGCGTCGTCTATTTGTGATACAATCGAGCAAAACTCATCTTAATATCAGGTGGAAACAGCCCCTTAGTCTCCAGACCACCTCTCCTCAACATCCAGGAGCCTGAGGCAAAAAGTGACCAAAAAAATCCAGTTAATACTACGGTCCTGCATTTCTATTTATGCCATTGGAAAATAAAGCCATCGTGGGTTTGGCATTCTTAGCCAAAGTAAGAAAGACGATCTCTCAAGAGAAGCCTCAAAAGCTTTGAGATGTATTATAGGTTAATTCTTTTCAAAACAATGCCTCTGGGCCAGAGCCCAGTAAGTCGGGCACAGGCTCTCTTAAGATTTTATTGCTGTGACATAAATCTTTTAATCCCTTCAGAGTGCAGCGGGTCTGCCGAGGGGGGCTGGGGCAAGCTTGGAGACGAGGCCGCACCGCAGCGCACCAGTCATGCATCAGGTAACTTCTGCCGTAGAAGCTACTTCTGAAGGACTCTGAAGTGAAAAGAGCAAAAGGGTTTGGCCGGCGAGGGGATGTGGCGGCTTACCTGAATGCATATTTATGAGGTCTCATACAGCCGGTCACGGCGGGGAAAAGAGAACCGACAGGAATGGGGTTCATAGTTGCTCAATCACCTTTACCTCCATTGCCTCAGCTTAACTTAACTATCATGCGAATACCACAAGTGCATCTCTCGCATTTTCATTCTCGTCTGAGACATTTTTCCATGTCTCAGTTAGCCTGAAATCAGACGGTGAAACCAATCAAAGTAAGAGACGTAACCACATGCAAAATAAAGGGGTTATAAAGTGACCACTCTGTTCATGGCACGCTATCTATTCTCTCTCCAAAATAAATCTCCTAGTATCCGAGCGCCATGTTATCTCAGATGCTATCTAGGGTCTTTGAAGAACAGACATTGAGAGACAGACTGAGACGGTTTTAATCTGCCTGGTTCTTTTACTTTTTTTCATGGATGTCCTGCCTTGGGAAGCCCTGGCATTAGAGGAAGAGAATTTTGATTTACTATAAAGGCTGACCGAAAGACATATTAGCCTAATCTTGCCAGACCTGATTACGGTTCAGAACACGGCCTGGCTTTGACCTGCCAGGAGTTTATCTGTACAATTTTACCAAGAGAGCCCCTGGTACAGATCACCCTCCAAGCATTCATCCCAGCCCGTTGAGAAATCATCAGATAGATACTGATAGACATTTGACTGTGGACTACTTTTCTTTGAAATCCTCAAGGTTATCTGAGATGTCCTTCAAAATATGTCAACCAGGTGGTGGGAAGTGATTATTTTTTCCTCTGTTGTGGACATGCTACACTTTAAAAAATAAAGATGCAGCGACCCATTTTTGGTACTAAAGAACCTTTCAGTCAAAAGTTCTTTGAAGAGCAACAGAAAGGTTCTGCGGATGTTAAAGGTTCTTTATGGAACCATACAGCCGGACAAAGAACCTTAATTTTTAGGAGTGTAAGTGCATACTGGGTCAGGTATTGACAGTCCAAAAAGGTACAGTTTTGTCTCCTTCACCCACTTCTTCAAGGTTTTCTTTAATCTCTTTCTGATAGAAAGAAGATCTTTGATGTGTCGATGCCCCTCCTTAATTCACTCAATATTTGATCTAGGCCTCACGCGGCTAAATCTAGCTGAAGTGCTTTCATATGTTCACTGCTTTAGAAACATCATCGCATCTGTATTGATTCAAAAGACTCCAAGAGACACAGCTTCACATATATTACATGATGTCACATAGACAAGAAGGCCATAAACTTTATAGCCATTGGCTAGATAAATAGTTATGCAATATTTAATGACGATTGACACAGCTGAAATTTCACCAATGCCATGGCTGAAATTTCATACAGCTGCATTGTAACATACCATCTCTCTGGTATAAGAATGTTTATGAGTGAATTTGCTACAGTATGTTTCATGCTTATTGACTATAAAGATAAGGTAAAATATTACCTAAGCATATATTAAATTTCTGGCATCTTTATATGATATCTGTATTAAACACATGCCTCACATTTATTGTCTATAAAGCTAGACTGTAGATAAAGAGATTTTGGAATCTGACAAGAATTGACAGAGCTTCACATGTTTGAAGTCAGTTTTGAGAAAATCGAGTTAAAGATGTTTAAAGGTTCAAAAGCAAAATCACTGCATACATACCTTAAAATCACTAGTAAAACTAATAAATTATTTATGTTAATTATATATTTAAAATGTTATGTTATATATGTTAATAAAAATATATGTTCAGCTTTTTTATTGTTTAATTGACATTATAACAGACAGCTTTAAGATCTACTGTAATGCAATGATCTAATATTTTTCCCAACAGTAAACCAAACATTAAGACGTAACAGATTATATCTGTGTGAATTCTTGTCAAAACAAATATTTTTAAAACTGTAATTGTCTGGATATCGGGGACGCACGCTTGCGCATCTGTGCATGCTTCGGATCTGTCAGTAAGCGCGAGGAAGATTGTTTTCATCTTGTCGCTCTTTAAAGGGGACATATCATGAAAATCAGACTTTTTCCATGTTTCAAGTGCTATAATTGGGTCCCCAGTGCTTCTATAAAATAACAACACAGTAACTTTTTAGTAACAGTAAGTTTTGTTAAACCATTCTCTGCAAGCATGTGAAAAATAGGTCATTGAAATTTGGCCCTCATTGTGATGTCAGAAGGGGATAATATCGCCCCTTAATCTGCACTATCCAAGCATGGCACTGCCATTTAGTTCAGAGATCAGCTCATTTGCATTTTAAATGACACACGCAAAAACAGCTAATTTTTGCGCTCACCTGCAAAGTGGCAATTTTAACATGTTATAATAAATGATCTATATGATATTTTGAGCTAGAACTTCACATATGTACTCTGAGGAAACCAAAGATTTATTTTGCATCTTAAAAAACTATTTTAACATCAAGCAAGTTCTGCACTCTATTTTCTAATTCAGGAATGTTTTAAAACATA
This sequence comes from Paramisgurnus dabryanus, assembly GCF_030506205.2. Lineage (NCBI taxonomy): Eukaryota > Metazoa > Chordata > Actinopteri > Cypriniformes > Cobitidae > Paramisgurnus > Paramisgurnus dabryanus. The sequence goes on from NC_133351.1 coordinate 14,978,548, forward strand.
AACCAAAATATCACACGCATATGGATGGCCAGAATATTTTATCTCTATAATATTCAACAAGTTTATACGTTTATGATAAAATATTGTTCAAATTAATTTTTTGTAGTCACAAGTAAAATTTTGGTCTTACCAGGAATGTGCATGGATGCATTGCGTTCCCATTAAAAGAACCTGTCTGAACTCGATTCTGAATCGCAAGGCTCCGATTCTGTGTTTCATACAAAGCTTGTGCATGTACTACGGCTCTGTGATCAGTAGGAAGTCCATATCAATCTAAAATCACTATGAGTTTGAGTCGTTTATAACGTGCATTTAAAAAAGAAACACTCGTCAAACACAATCATTTAAAATATTCTCTATTATCATGAAAATACCTGAAACAATCTGAAGAACAGCAATATAAATATGCTTCTAGATATTTCCTAAAGTAGCGTTTTGTAATGATACTTCTTCTGTGGCACAAATGGAGTTTCTGCACGAGAGCGCCCTCTGGCTTTTGGATGTGGTGGCATTTCACCGTAATTCATTCATTGAGAAAAGGGGTATTGTCACAACCCCAGTTCTTACAATGATGATACTGTATTTCATCATTGTATAATTATTATAATTATGTTTTCTAAAATACTGTATTTGTTACCAGTAACATACATTAAGGTGTTTAATACTACGCATCTGTTGAATGCTTAAATCTGATTGGCTGATGAACGTTCTGTACCGTAGTATAAGCGGAATAATTGACCCCGGGACGTAAAATTATTGAAAAATAATGTACACCCAAGGTGTAACAGCGATGATTATATTTATACAAACCATAGTAAATAATATACAGTACGGTAAAGATCACATTCCTATTACATACATCCTGAAAGGATATCAATGTCAACTTGCCCTACATTTGAAGATATTGCTTAATATATGCTATTGTGCAAGGAACATTTGTGCTGGCATTTCTAATTTGAAAAGTAGGTTTTTTTTTGGCTGTGTCGTAATTTTCATCTCAGTTGTTGTCAGTGCCCTTATGTTTGTGGTGCATACGACAACAAGCAGATGGTAGAGCCTTCTGTATTGAAAGGTAGTGCTTAATTAGAGCTTCACAACTGTAATGGTCCCATTCAAAACAGACAGAGGCGGAAATGAATCTGAAGGTAAAAGCCTAAGTATTCTTGGCCCATGAATAAATACCCTCAACTCTGAAGAGGATCGGTGCATGAATATTTAGTCAATCATGCCAAGTGTTGCGCATGTAGTACATAAAGGTTCAGGATTTACGAGTACAGTGTAGTAAATAATGCTATATGTCTATGGAATGTCAAAATAACTATCTGAAAAAAAAAACATTTAAATGCCTAACACTTTCAAAGTTAAGTTTTCTTCTATAATAAAAAATAGCATGTTTGCTCGCATCGAATTTACTATACAGACAGTCAATTTTAATTGTTAACTATTCCTGAGATAAGGGGTGGGGGGGAAGATGGTAAAACTTCACTAGAAAGATCCCCTTCCACGCTTGGATGGGGTAGACAGACGCCTTCTTCTGCTTAACACTAATCAGGTATTCCTCATTACGTGCCCGTGGCTTCCATGTGACACCGTGCCCAGTCTCTCCACACTTCTGTGCCAAATTAGTTCCACCTAGTTGGCTACCAATGACCTATTCAATGTAAATGAAATGGGTGGAGAACACAGGCCCTGCTACAAGTTCAGCATGTAAGTTTAGGGCACATTACGGCACATTAATGCTGTTGTGAGTAGAAACTGTACACTGGCTGCAAAATATAAATAAAATATAGTTGTAACATTTCTGATGCTTTAACAGAGTATGACAGCGAGACCAAACTGATAAGAAAATGTCAAATATGCAATAAGTTCCTGGACAGAAAAGGGCCGAATACTAACAACAGGGGGTCAACGAATGGTCAGTAAACCATAAGAACATCGCCTTCAATGAACCCATGAATGTTTAATACATGTGCCTGGCAAAATGTTTTAGTTTTTTTTTTTTTGCCAGGCGTGAGATTCGCTCCATAAAATCTTAATTTCAAATGGTTAAATCTTTGGGGAGTATGATTTAGTTGCTACAAAACTGACAGCCACAGAATGTTCTGGCAGCTATGATCAATCTGTCAAAAACTGAGGGGCTGTGAAGAGTTTTTTTCCTTTACATGCGTGTGCTTCTGTGTGTCTGTGTGAATCTGCGGGTGCGTACGCTGTTGACGGGCATTCAAGCAGACGCCAGGTTCCACTGGCTGGACACATCCACGCCTCTCCCGTCAAACGTCCACCTGCAGAGACGCAGAGACAAGACTGTTAGCATAGAGACAGACACAAACCAACTCTCAAGTTCATCTCCCTGTTACCATGCGGCAGCCATTTTAAACAGATGGTACCCAAACAGCCTGTCATGTTTACTGTTGCCGCCATAAAAGACAAGAGTCCAACAACACAGCCCTGCAGGGGCCCCAGGGGAGCAGCCAGGGCCCCGCAAACAGCTGCCTAGGGGAGCCGAGGGCCCTCAGCCCAGGCTGCACGCCTCCCTCGCTGGTCCTCAAAACTCTTTTACCTATGCGGACATGCTACATTTACTACAATTAAACAAGCACGCCATTTGAATACGCGGTGACACCTCGCAACCTGCTCGACAGGGCCCGCGTATAATCGCGTCCCCGTGGAGCGAAAAAGAAATTGTCCGTGTCACTATTAATGAAGGAATTTGCATTGTGATCTTAATTAAGGGTGGAATAATGAAGCTCACTACTGAATTAGTTAATCGGAAGAAACTTGTACTAATGCGTTTGCGCGGCCTATAGGCATGGCCCGCCGATGCTTTATATTCTGCCAGAGGTTGGCTGAGGTTACATCAACTGAAGGTGGCACAGTGCTAATAAGGCAGGTGCTGCTGGGCATCTCTCCTTTTCTTCAGGTAGTCAAGATGGTGGCCTGACCCCGGCACGGTCTCCTGGCACTCACAGGCTGTCTGTCCCCAACACATCAAATGAAAACTTGGCCACTGTTGCCCAGGTGTTTCACTTCAACACTTTTTTGGAGTTTTCCAACAAACACAAGCCTAAATTAAATTATTAAAATTTAGCCTCCTGGCTATTCAACAATGAACGTTTGACAGAGAGGAAAGGGGCTTTTTAAAAGATAATGCCAACATGTTTTCACACACTAATCATTACAGCTGTATTGGGATGTTACGAGCAACCCCGAAAGGCCCTAAAAGTGCTCACAGTGACTCGAGGGTCTCAAGTGGCCAATGAATTATTTATAGCCCCAGAAAGAGCAACAGTGAGAACATAGCAAATGTCATTACACAATGGGTTTTAAGAAAACCAACATCTTGAGATAAAAAAAGAAGGACTAGGAGGACGAGGGGGGGTCTAAAAGTTTCAATGTTGCAATTAGAGTCGCAATGAAATTGAAATGATAAACTTTAATTTGCTTTTGGAATATTGTGATTGATTTTTTTTTTACAAATAACTTGATCTGTAAGCTTCATTATTTTTAAAAAAATTAATGTGCCCTCATACTCTTTAATCAAAAACACAAATCTCCTCCCCTCCTCGAAACGGTCTCTTTACTTCCGGTCATATGGTATGGCAGGTCGGTGGGGTCAAGGAAAAGATTGCATTTAACTTCAAACGATCCAATCAGTTCTCGACGGAAGAAATTAAATTCCAGCCCTATAGACTCCTTAATCGCCTACGTCACTGTGACGTCACCGCTCTAGCTGGAGGCAAAAAATAAATAGGAACCCATAGCAGGCGCGCTAAAAGTTTGAGGTTTTGACTTTAAAATGTCATCATGTTGTGTTTTTGGCTGCCAGAATAGAAGGAACATCACTTTTGGTTCAAAACTAAAGTTTTACCAGATCCCGGCAGATTCCTTCACAGAAATCAAGACGACAATTATGGTTGAATGCAATACGTAGTAAAGACTGGACGAAGACAATCATAATAATGCTAATGTTGGCAGGGCACACTTCATAACAGGTAAAATAATCTATGCATTTGTACAGGTGTGTTGGTTTTATCTAGTACAAATCAGCAAGTTTCTGTTTTATAGGTGAAAATTTGCCAACCTTCAGTATTGTTTAGCTTAAATGTTAAACAAACATACAGCGATAGATGTGTGTGCCATCCTTTGGTCTCTTAAAATAAGACCAATGGTCTCTTAAAATAATCCACATTGCTAATCATATCCCAGCTATAGGTTACATTAGCCTTGACAAAATTCCCCAAACCACCCGAAAGTAATTCATATGCATTTACATTTATTCATTTAGCCGACGCTTTTATCCAAAGCGACTTACAATTGCTATATATGTCAGAGTCACACGGCTCTGGAGCAACTAGGGGTTAAGTGTCTTGCTCAGGAGCACAATGGTGCATCACAGTGGATTCGAACCCGGGTCTCTCACACCAAAGGCATGTGTCTTATCCACCGCGCCATCACCACCCCTATATATATATATATATATATATATATATATAAAAAACTTGGTTAAAATCTGCAATTTTGAGTTAATTTACAAAAAATATCTGTCACGGTCCCGCAGAATCAGTGACTGTACATATTCGGACGGTTACGAACCTTCTTCTGCATCCATGGTTAATAAATCCCCCTAAAATGTGCTAGCTTACGCTTGTCAACATTGCCTCCACGGCTCTTTTTGCCTCCAGCTAAGCCCCGCCCACCGGGAGACGTTGCAGTGTTTACAAACGTTTAAGGGGTCTATACCTGTATTCATTTCAGAAGCCATTTCAATCGGATTTATGTCACCATGGGAAAAAACAAGACAATTCCGTTTCATCCCGACTTTACTCTTGGGATTTCTAGAAACATCTTGAGAATTTGACAGTACACATTCAAAATCGGACTGGCAATGAATTAAAACATGCTATCTTGGATCTTCGTATTCTCTTGTTGAAATAAGAGTTGTTTTAAATCAATTTGCCTTTGAGTAGGTGTTACACAAATGTTTAGATGTACCAGTAGTCGTGGCTACTTGCGAGACAGCCTAATTGAATTTAAACTGTAATCCCACTCACATGTACCAACAAAATCAAGACATAATTATGAATTACACAAGATTCAGATTTCTTGCGCATTTGTCAGTGGCTAATATTCTTGCCGTAGGATGTGTGTGGATTCGGGGAATTGTGCTGAATTCAGGAGGTCAGGAGAAGCTTAAAATGAAATATGAATCATGTAATAACACTCTCTCTTTAACTCGTGTGCCGTTGTTTACCCTTCCATATGCCGAAGGTGAAACACTTGCCCTCTCCTTTAGAGAATCAGTCTCTGTATCAAACACGTCAATCACAGAAAAGCCAGTAAGTTATTATGTGCACGTATAGAAAAAATCTTAATTTTTGTAACAAATCCCAAAATCTCAGTTTCCATCTAAAGTGAGCTCAATCTGACAGCAGCATTATTTACACATGAGATCCAAAGAGCCAGAGGGAGATGAGTTTCATGCCAAGCCAGTTGTGTAAACACAAGCTCCTGCTTGGACAAAGAGGAACTCTGACTTCAAAACAACAGTAAAACTGTGAACCTTACAAAACCTTTGGGGACTGGACTGTTTGAAGTCTTGGCAACTCCGGGTATGGGTGAGCGGAGAACGAATTCTATTGCTACAAACATCATCAAGCCCATATGATTCCCTGATTAAGACCATGTGTTGGACGGCCGTTGGATTATTGTTCCTGCGGAGTGGCCGGCGAAGCAGCGATTGGTCAAAGACTGAGAGCACATGTGTCAAAACAAGAGGGACTCTTTGGTCCAGCATGTGCAAAGACCTTTAGAGGAAGCATTGGGTGTCAATCCCAATAGGATCCAAACACATCAAGCCAGAAACATGAAAGAATGCTAATGCTTATCATAATTAAATCACTACTTATTTTCATTAAGTGATGTCAAGAATGGGAAGAATTTTCCCAGAGGAAAACTTTATTGCTCAGAGGTTGACATTTAAAGCTCAGAAGATTCATCTATGTTTAGTTTAAATATTTATTGTGTTTAAGAGGATACTCCTAAAAATAATTGAGAAAAAAAAATTAGACAATTGTCATAAAGCAAAATAATATATGAAGACAAAAAAAAGAAATGTATATAGGTACTTTTAATTTGGTAGCATGTTCCCGAAAGTTTTTTTTTTAAAAGCTATTTGTTCATTCTGCCTTATCAAGACTGTTTAAAGGGATGGTTCGGCCAAAAACGATATTAAACCCATGATTTACTCACCCCCAAGCTGTCCGAGTTGCATATGTCCATCGTTTTTCAGACAAACACATTTTCGGATATTTTATAAAATGTTTTAGATCTTTCAGTTAATTAAATGTAATGTTACGGGGTCCACCCATAGTCCACGACCTTCAAGTCCAAAAAAAGTGCGTCCATCCTTCACAAATTAAATCCAAACGGCTCCAGGATGATAAACAAAGGTCTTCTGAGGGTAATCCGCACGGTGTTGTTGTAGAAATATCCATATTTAAAACTTTATTAACGAAAATAACTACCTTCCGGTAGCGCCGCCATCTTAGTCGCGTCTGCATTCAGGATGAGAGCTTACGCAGGCTACGGAGGCTACTCTACTGCTGCTCTGTGCCCCCGCCCTCCGAATTTGTCACACGTCACTAAGAAAAGTGCGTACACTACGCTAATACTCTCTCCTGAATTCGGACGCGACTAAGATGGCGGCGCTACCGGAAGGTATTTATTTTCGTTAATAAAGTTTTAAATATGGATTTTTCTACAACAACACCGCACGGATTACCCTCAGAAGACCTTTGTTTATCATCCTGGAGCCGTTTGGATTTAATTTGTGAAGGATGGACGCACTTTTTTTGGACTTGAAGGTCGTGGACTATGGGTGGACCCCGTAACATTACATTTAATCAACTGAAAGATCTAAAATATTTTCTAAAATATCCGTAAATGTGTTTGTCTGAAAAACGATGGACATATGCAACTCGGACAGCTTGGGGGTGAGTAAATCATGGGTTTAATATCGTTTTTTGGCCGAACTATCCCTTTAAGAGTTGGATTCCTCATGCCAAACATAGGCAAAGTGTCAAAAAAGCAGTTGTACGTATGTCTTCATTAATGTTTAATGCACTTCGCCAGGGTTCATACAAGCTTCGGAAAAGATTTTCGAACATGAAACATTTATACATAACAATCTTGCTTTTTTCTTTTATGGGCAATTTAAGTGCAGGAAGTACAGTGGAAGTCCTTTTATGGGCACTTTACCCAGAATAGCGCACATACACACCAAAAAAAAGAGATGAGACGAAATCAACATCACCAAAGAAGTTTGCTGTTATTTGTGATAGAAATTTAAGCTTGCTTAGCTTCCCAAAGAGCCCAGCCTTATGGAAACCATGGATATAGTTTGTTTATATTTGGACAAAGGCATCTGCCAAATGCTTAAAAATATTAAATGTAATAAAATCATATATGTAATATACTTACGTATTTACAGCATTGGAAATGAAGAGGTGGGTTATGTCAGCACCATTGAAGAGAGAACGGGCAACACCTGGAAGGTAGCAGAGGGGTCGAGTGTTCCACAAATACATGTAAAAATATTTTTTTTGCTTTGTTTAAAGTAGTAGTAATCAAACCACGGAGATGAAGTGATTGGATGAGGTAGGATGAGGTAGATCAAAGGGCTTGGTGAGGGGCCTTCTCGGGGGGGATTAGACCCCCTCCCTGTTTGCATTTTCCCGCTGTTTCGCTAGCAACCCTGCACACGCCGCCTTGCCGAGATCAACCTTGGCTTGTTATGACAATGGGAACAACAAACAGAATAGCAGAATACAGCTAAATCCACCAGACACCAGTTCGCCATGACTTTGTAATGAACTTTGGTTCAGATGGCAGGTGATGGATGTCCTATTGGCCAGGTACCCCGATCCCTGTTGCACCCCAGACAGGTGCAGCTCAGAATATTGACAAGCCAGTGAAACACAAGCAACACAGGATGTGGGAGCAGCTTTCCTTACTTTTTGCCTTGTTAATGTGAACTGGACATTCGACAGCTCAAACCTTAGGAAAAGCACGCTACACAAACATTATATGTCCATCAAATCAGCAGGAGAAAAATCTATAGCTTGAAGAATGTATAGCATCCATACATTAGAAACGTACAAACCATGTAAACACATTAGGTCATTAACATCATAAAATATTAACTAAAAAATACCTACTATCTGTAAATCATGTTAAGAGATATTGCTTGAGTTTTTTTTTACATCAAGCTAAATCTAAATATGCGGCTTTTAATTGATCTAAATAACTAAAGTCTTACACAAAGCAGATTTGGTCAAGTGCGCTTGTAATTAATTAAGCAAGTTTTAATGAGTTTTGTAATGAGATGTAAGACATGTAATACTCTTTGTATACATGTTCTCTATTTTCTCCAACACACATCCAACACAGTGCTCATGTTTGATTAACTCTAATCCACATAATTAGAAACCATAAGATTTCCCTGAAGGATTTAATTCAAATGTGCTGCCATCGCTGATAATACATTTAATACCATAAAAGGACTGCCTAATACAAACACTGAGCGCACCAAGAATGATATAACATTAAGAACACAATGTCAAAATTCGAATAATTTCTCACAATGTGGTGTTATACACCATTACACAACTCTGCCAGGAAAGTGCATGCTGGGATGTACTGGTGTATCATTGTATAAAAACAGAAGAGAAAGGGATGGAACGCTCTCTCCGAATGAAATGTTTCAACACTAAACACCATAAAACCAATGAGTGTGTGATGTGGGTCCAGAAAGATTTTACTGCTCTGTGGGGTGAGACATAAAACCTTGTACATTCCACCCCCACACTGATGTTACTGTCAGAACAGAGAAACATGGGCATCTGTGCCAGCGCAGGGGTAAAGAGGCATCACTTAGAAAAAAGGGGATGCTAGATTAAACTTATTTTAATTCCTATAAATGTGACCCTGTCTGTAAAAACCAGCCTTAAGTCTAATATCAGTTTGATTTCAATCATTAAAATCAAATTGATTTTAATCTTTGACGTGGACTAACTTATTAAATATTAAAGATATCAAGATTATATTTCCACAGAATGTTTTTATATTAGGCTGATTTTCCAAAGAAAACAGTAGTAAAAGATGGGGAGCACAAATTTGGGTTACACTTTATTTTGATAGTCCACTTCAGACATTCTACTAACTATAAATAACTTTGCAACTATATGTCAGCTAACTTTCAATAATTTGCAACTATACGTCAACTAACTGTCATTAGAGTATTAGTAGACTGTAAGGGTTGGGGTTAGGGAAGAGGTTTGGGTTAGTGGAATAAGTTGACATGCACCTGCAATGATACTTATAGTCAGTTGAATGTCTGTTGAGATATCATCGCAATAAAGTGTTAGTAGATATTAAGCAGACAGTTTACTAATTCTCCAAAGATTGGTAGTTGATAAGTAGTTGCAAAGTTACTTATAATTAGTAAAATGTCTACAGTGGACTATCGAAATAAAGTGTTACCCAAATTTGTTAAAGCATCACTACTGTAAGATGCATTTAAACAAAAATTTTAGGTATACTTTCTCACAAGATGTAATTAAGAATCATTAAAATTATATGACATAAACAACTGTTTACAGGTGACTAGCTAGACTTAAGATCAAAGCAAATTTTTCAGTATAACATGTAAGGGCAGTGATTCTCAAACCTTTCTGCATGCACCCCCCCTTGTGTGGGGCGCTTCCCTTCGCGCCCCTCTCCCCAAAGAAAAGTCATGGCACAAATCAATCTCAAACTTAGAATTTTAATTAAATAAAACAAATTTAATTATACAATGTAGTGCTGTTGGTTAGTAGCCTTATTTTTGTGAGGTTTCATTACATATAATTTATGATAAATTAATGTATTATGGCACCCCCTGGCACCATCTCACTGCCCCCAGTTTGAAAACCAATATGGCTGCATACGAAACCCAAGGCAGCTGACTTGTTGCCCAACATGATCTCACAAAGTTCCGTAGTATAGTCACGGAATATTTTGCTCATTTATCTGTGTCACGGATCTCCGCATTTTTCCGTGTCAGTTTCACGTATTGGTTACTCAATTCTTTTTCCTATTTTTAAACCATTGTCGCTTGGGTTTGGGGTTTGGGATGTCATTTTTACTATTGGTTTATAAAAAAAATTCCGGTGTTTGACGTTAGGGTTAGAGTTGGGTTTGGGTTAGGATGTCATTTTATGTAACAGAAACTAGGAAAAACAATTGAGTAACCAATATGTGAAACTGACACGGAAAAGAAAGTTTGTGGTACAGACACGGAAAAATGCGGAGATTCGTGACAATGACACGGATAAATGAGCAAAATATTCCACCACTATACCACGGAAATTCATGAGATCAGGTTTTTTTGCCTCACTACCTCATGAGACAATGACTGCATGAAGGCAGAACCGGGAAACACATTCGAGCAGCCTTCATAGGCAGTGTAATGGATATCAGTTTGAAATATAAACAGAGAGCGCCCTTGTATCCCACTAGTCCCATATTTGAAAACTAATATTTGTTTAAAGTAGTAGTAATCAAACCACGGAGATGGTTTACTGAAAACAGTAATTTCTCCCTAGAAATGCAATCAAATGTGTAAAAAGTGAAAATATTATATTATTTATACTAAATTTGTGCTCCAGCTGCACAATTCTCTGCGCACACACACGCATAGAATTGTGGGACAAGAAAAGCAAATATTGGTTTTCGGATGTACCTTGATGTCTTTCTTTCTGCCCTAGAATGCTGCCTCCAAAGGACGTAGGCTGTGTTAGGGTTAGGCTGACAGCCGAGTAGGAACACAACTTACATAATAGGCAGAATAATGATGCTTGTTTGCATAGGATCTGGAGGTTGATGATATGAATTGGAGTGAGACCTCTGTCCTCCAGGCCATCTTGCTATTCCCACCACCTCCTCCTGTCCTCCTGCTGAGATATGGCGACTGGGTGAAACAATGCCTCCATTATCCCCCATCCCTCCACAGCATCCATCCGGCCCTCCGTCACCAAAGAGCAATGTGTTTGGAATCCTCAGCCGATTAAACCCAACACTCTCATTTATCATTCAACCTTACATGTAGGCTGCCGTGTGAAGCACACGTACGTTAATACAGACACATACAGTATACACAGCACAGGAGGCGCCGAGAAGCACAAGGGTACGTCCTCAGGGCGGTCACATCGGACTCCGGTTTACCTTAAATATCTTCAAAATTTGCTTAACTCCTGATGCAGATGTACACGTTGCTTGTACTTAATTCTGAGATATTGCCTTGGTTTATTAAAAAACACAAACATGATCCATTACTGCTCCCTTTGCTACCCTCTCGCACCCACATACGTGAAGCAAACGCATTAGGAACCATCAGCCATTTGTTTGCATCCATTTTACAAGCTTCTGGGAGGTTCCACTTGGTATCAGGTTCCGTCAAATTTATAATAACTTAATGTGACCTAAAGTAGGTCATGGGCAAATTTGGAGTTAACACAAAGATGGAAAGCAAACTAGAAAGAAACATGAAACAAAAGGAAATAAAAATATTCCATTCACTTTAGAACCGCAAAGACTTTGATCACTGATTTAATTTGCACAATTGACTGCAAGTTCTTTGAAGTCGACAGGAATTACTCACGACAAGACAAACTGTAAAAATGTCTAAACTACAACATTCATTCAAGCTTAATCAGTCAAGACAATGCAAATATGGCTTCATCAAACACACTGTTAGAAAAAAATGGTCAAAGTATGTACCCCGGTTGTCACTGGGGCAGTACCTTTTAGAAAGGTCTTAAGTTGTACCATTAGGTACAGATCCATATACATTTGGTACCAATATGTATCCTCGAGGTACTAAATGAACTCTTAGGTCCAAAGCTGAAGTTTTTAAAAGGGTACAACCCCAGTGACACCTTGTTACGAACTCTCCACCAACATTATTGACCTCAAAACTCTTAATTCAATATTACTACTTTCATTGCATTTCTTATTAAAAAAACTTTGTGTTCTGCACATATAAGGTTTTTAGCAAACTTAAGCTGCATACTGGCCTACAATAGACACCGTGTTTTGCTTAATCTACCTCCTGTGATCTGCCTAGAAGAAAAAGACACAAAGTAGCATCCTCCCCTTGCTCGGACCGCGTTATCCCAGACACAATGTTGGCATCCTGACAACAGCCATTTGATCAAGACCAATCTGTCATCCAGCTGAGAAGTATGTTTTAATGTTTTATAGATTTGCACCAGGCTATGTTGCACCATTCAGTATAAACTCTTTCCTACATAGCAGAAACACCAGATTTGTTTTCCCTGAGAGTTAATAGACAAAATTTCACACAACTGCATTGCCAGACACAGATTCTCTGTCTAGAACACAATGCCTTGGCTTCACTTCACTATTTATGTTGGTTTCATTCCTTTGTTTAGCTACTACAGGCTCTGAATGATTTTTGAGACCAATTGCTTACTGTAAATAGCCTAAATTTCTTTCCAGATTGGCTATGTTGGCACTTGCCCAGGCTATTGTGCGGGGCAGATTGTGACACCAGCCGCTAAGCGCCCCATCCACAGTCTGCTTACTGTGCAATCAGCTAGACGAGACTTTAAGACAGGCAGCCATAAGGGCAGCCCCTGAAACACACACCGCTGCTCCATCTCCCCAATGTGGTCCATGCGGTGCCTTTGTAAAAATACTATCTTTGGCAGTCAGCCAGGGGATTCGGGCAAAGGCAACCTCTCCAGCGATCAGGGGTCATTCTCGTTTGAGGTGTGATGTTTAAACAGCGCTTTGCCACGGGTGTAGGTGATTCAGCTAACGCCCGTGTGGGATGCTGGGAATTCAAAGGCTGGAACAGACGAGTTATTTGAGTACTCAGTGCGAGTACTTCGATTGGCCTTATGTGTGTGGCATCCTGATTGACAACCCTAGTACACTCAAATGAAATAAAATATAACCATTAAAGGAAAACTTCACTTTTTTTGAAAATATACCCATTTTCCAGCTCCCTTAGAGTTAAACATTTGATTCTTACCGTTATGGAATCCATTCAGCCGATCTCCGGGTCTGGCGCTAGCACTTTTAGCATAGATTAGCATAATCCATTGAATCTGATTAGAACATTAGCATTGCGCCTAAAAATAAACAAAGAGTTTTGATGTTTTTCCTATTTAAAGCTTGATTCTTCTGTAGTTACATCATGTATTAAGACAGACAGAAAATTAAAAGTTGAGATTTTCTTGCCAGATATGACTGGGAACTATTCTCTCCTTCTTGCGTAATAATCAAGGACTTTGCTGCCGTAACATGGCTGCAGGAGGCACAATGATATTACACAGTGCCTAAAAATAGTCCCCCGGCTTTGAAAGTTACCAAGGGTAGGCCTACTATTTTTGGCTGCTGCGTAATATCATTGCCATATCTGCCTTGAAAATAGCCACTTTTAATTTTCTGACAGTCTTAGTACACGGTGTAACTACAAGAGTTAAGTTTTAAATAGGAAAAATATCGAAACTATTTGGTTATTTTTTAGCGCGATGCTAATGGTCTAATCAAATTCAATGGATTGTGCTAAGCTATGCTAAAAGTGGTAGCACCAGACCTGGAGATTGGCTGAATGGATTCCATAATGATAAGAATCAAATGTTTAACTCTAGGGGAGCTGGAAAATTAGCATATTTTCAAAAAAAAAAAATTGTGAGTGTCCCTTTAACATCCACAGAAGAGGATCTTTGTAGAGGATAAATGGGTTCTAGATTATAATAAAGAAAGAAAATCAACTTTTCACTGACATGAAAAGTGGAACCAAAATAGTTCTTCTATGGGGTCACTGCAAATATTTTTTTAACTCCCTTTACTATTTTAAATAAACCATTTTGAATAGATACACCCTAGATAAATTTTTCTTAAATGTGTAAATGGGCAGTAAAAATTGTAGAAACTTTGAATGGGCTCTCTTTAGTTTGCACACTCCTCTGACAAATCGCCAGAAGAAAATAAATAATGTCACCAATATTAGAAACATAAGCCATAAAAACCTACATTTCTAACCAGCTAATCTGTCGTAGTCTGACCCGGTCACATTAAGTGCATAATTTTTTACATTTATGAGCCTTTAGAGAGAAAAACTAAAGGACACATATTGACTTAAAATATTGTTAATAGTCAAAGTGTCATTAAGAGATCCCTCTTTATAACTCTCACAGCAGGGAGTTCAGAAATGATCTAGAGTGATGCACTGCGCTTTGTGGTCACAGCAGTGATTTTCTGCATACAAATCCATAGCGAAGGACACAAAGAAGAGCATGAGAGAGGGAAGAAGAGACAGAAAAAAAGAGATGGGAGTAAAGAGAGAGAGAAAAAGATAAAAAAAACTTCAGAAAGTTGGACCATTCGTATGAACGGAGTTCTGAGAATTTGCAGGCAGACTGGAAAGGATATTTTATGCAGGCACATAGCTATATTCAGTGGGGGTAGACTGAACTGACTACATGGAGACTACAAAGCACGGTTCCCATGGCTCATGAATAAGTTGAGGAAACGATCAGAAAAAAAGAGGAGAAAAATGAGAGATGTTTAGACAGATGGGCACTTAAAGCAACTAGGAATGAGCAAAAAAACCTCTAATGCAACTTCAAATTCACCTAATAATTGATCTTTATTTTCTCTTTTTATCCATCAAAAAAGGTTAGATCAAATCTGATGTGTTATGAGAGCTTGTCAAAAAACATCAAAGGATTAAGCTGTTTGGAGCGCCCCAGATTAAATTAAATTGCTATCAAGAGAATGGGCGAGAGAGAGGGAGACATAAAATCAAATGAACGACCCAAAAAATACTGGCACGCAAAAAGAAATTAAAGAGCAAGGGGGATTTTTGCGTCTCTTTTGGACCAAAAAAGAAAAAAAATGTAGATATTTGAGTGAAGCGTGTTTCACTGCATTTTTAGAAATTTAATGAGAATCTGGCAACAAACTTTTTCCCTTTAGGCTTTTAATGTTATATCAAATGTTGCCTTGCCAAGGACAAGATGATATTATGAATTTAGAGAACATGAAATATTAATACCAAGCTCTGTATCAAGAAGTGCATAAGTAATTATTAGCAAGAAACAGGATATTGTAAGGTTAAATCCAATAAGTGATTTTACTTGCCTTTAATAAGCGTCTCATGTAACCGACTATTTTTACATGTTGTGGTGAACATGAAAAAAAGATCACTGGCTGCTCTACCAAACCTTATTCATCACAGTTTCTCTATAGTGATCATAATCCATTTCCACAGCTAGCGTACCCTACGGCCAGGCTTCTCTCCACAGGACCAACAAACAGAGGTTGGAGGAAACCTACCTTCTGCTTAACTATTTTTCACACTGTAAACCAATGATTTGGTTCACACCATTTGCCCCGTACCAGTCTCATGCTTATATTTTACATCATTGTTTTCAATATTTGACTATGTTCTTACATCTACTTAGACAAATTAATACATACCTATCTTTATTCAATGCGTGCATCTTTGTACAGTGCGTCATGAATGTGTTAGCATTTAGCATAGCCCCATTCATTCCTTAGGATCCAAACAAGGATGAAGGCAGAAGAGCACTTCAACCATGGCGCACAGTAACATCATCACTCCTGACTACTCTCTATTTCGCTCAAACTTCCGTTAATATTACTGCGCCTGAGGTCGAAGTGCTGCAAACTAAGTGCTCTTCAACCATACAATATAGTTCTCATTTTTTATCGCCACGTTTTATTTTGTGCCACCATACTTACTTGTGTAACTTCTCATGTAACTAGGGAACTTTAAATGTTTTAATGTTTGGTTCCTTCTAAATTCATCCCTGTTTGGATCCTAAGGACTTAATGGGGCTAGGCTAAACACTTGCTAACACATGCTAACACATTTACGACGCGCTGTACAAAGATAAAGTGCACGCATTGAAAAAAAATAGGTATGTATTAATTTGTCTAAACTGAGGTAAAAACACAGTAAAAGTGAAAAACAGTGGTGTTTTCCTTTAAAAATCAATGCAAAATCATTGACGGAGTAAATATCCACCTAAATGTGGAACTTAAAGGAATAGTCTACTCTTTTGCCATATTAAACTATGTTATTACCTCAACCTAGATGAATTAATACATACCTATCTTTTTTCAATGCATGCACTGTACAGTGTGTTATGAATGTGTTAGCATTTAGCCTAGCCCCATTCATTCCTATGGTACCAAAAAAAAAGTTTTATTTTGTGGCACCATACTTACTTGTATAACTCCTCATGTAACAGTCTTTAAATAGGGAAAACACGGAAGTGTTTGGTGGCTTTCCTGTTTGGTACCATAGGAATGAATGGGGCTAGGCTAAATGCTAACACATTCATAACACGCTGTACAGAGCACGCATTGAAAAAAGATAGGTATGTATTAATTCGTCTAAGTTGAGGTAATTACAGAGTTTAATATGGCAAAAGGGTAGACTATTCCTTTAACTTTAAACTGTTTGATGGACATTTGCGTTTCTCCATCATTACCCGTTTCACATCATTCAAAGCCCAGTCCAACTCTCCAGCCCCGCGTCCTCGTCAGCCATTCTGCTCGGCGAGTTGAGAGAGAAATGGAGGCAAAGCTCTTGAGAAAATAGCTTTGTTGTGAATCAAATTACTCAGATCTTGTGTTCCTCACCGCAGAGAAATGAAAACAAAATTTGGAAGACAGACCTCAGGTTCTAATCAAATTCGTCAGCAGATGTAGCGGCCCACCACAGAAAAACCTGACGCGAGAGAGGGTGGAAATTCTGAAGCTTCACATAAAATAACCCTAAGATGACTAAAATACTTTAATAAACAAACAACAATTGTTATGTTGTATCACAGCAAGTACATTCTTTAAGTGGTTTAATTTATTTGTGATTGATTTGACCATCACTTTCTGATGTACTGCATTTAGAGCAATAGTCATGTGTAGCCCTTTCAATACTACTCTATATCTATTCTAATCATTTGTGTGCATCTGTCATCTTGCCAACTGAAATTTACAGTATACAAAACACAAAAACTCTACACGTGTCTAAAAACAAGTCGACAAAGAGTTTGTGGTATGTCACATCTGTCATTTCCCCAGAACCGTTTTGTTGATGTGACCTCCAAACATGAGGAACTAGGAGGTAATGCCTTTAAATCAGACCGCAACACAAAGAACCTCACTTTAAGGTAAACATGGCCTTGTCTGACCTTTAGGGATCATGCGATTGTGCAGGCTTTGCGATTAACGTAAACACCCGTGTGGGCAGACAGCATCAACAGTACTGGCTTTATGGATCAACATTGATTTCCACTTAAGGCCAATACAGCTACTGTGCACCTCTACCCCGGTACTAGCAATATTTATCCAGAAGCCAATAGGGGACATCCTATTGTGGTGTAGACAGAGGGACAAAAGCAGCCACAATGGATAAAAATCACCCCACCTGTTGACACCAAGCTTCCTTCTTAGATTTCTCATCCAGACTCCTCAGGGGAGCTCTGTCAGGCTTTTTTGTCATTTCTTGGCCTAGCCATCTCTTTTTCAAGATTTGTCTCTTAAGAACTTCAATAGCTTATGAAATATTTCTTCAATTCTCTGATAGATCGACAGACAAATGGAAAGACAGATGGAAAGAGAGACGTATAGACAGACAGATGGATAGACAAAAAGACAGATAGGTAAATATACAGACAAGACAGATGGATGGATAGACAGAAAGACAGACAGATAAATAGACAGATAAGACAGATGGACAGACAGACAGACAGACAGACAAAGTCTCAGTGCCCAGGAGATGTTTCTCCAGTGTGTTGCATGTATCTGGATCTAAAGGAGAACCGAATCTCTCCAGGTGGGCATTGGGAGCCTGGTGAACTTAGCAGAGGAATTTCTCGAGCAAAGGTCAACCGGCAGGAGCAAGGTAGCATGACATGTGTCTCTAGATTAATGCATGCCTTCTCTGTCCCAGAATGAATTTAGCAGGCCAGGCACCACAGGGAACTCCATACCACAGGAGGGCACTCTGAAATTTAATCAATAACAAAACAAAGATGCCAGAATTGCAGAAATTTGCAGTGAGAGTCCTACCAATTTTTCTGCTCATCTTGAATCCTAAATAAGTACATTTTACAGCCAACCATGTCGACCGCTGAGGCATCTCTGGGCCCAGCAAATTAAAGCTCATCTCGGTTGCATCACCATCTGATAAAATGGACACTAAAATGGAGAGGCGACCTAAAGGCTTAAAATCTTGAATCACTGTGCAGTGTGGATCAATTTATTCAGCCACAGGGAAGAAATTAAACAACTTTAGAAAACATGTAAAACTAAAACCAGGCCTATGTAAAAAGAAAAAAATATTATAGCTAAGGCAGAAGGCAAGTATACTGTGCCAGCTAAAGAAAATTAAAGCTTATTTTAGTATTTAGACAAATTGTGAAACATGAACAAACCCAACTGGGTGATTCCCACGAAATCCAGATTTAGAAGGTGTCCAGCATCAGAATTTTTAAAAAGCCCTTGAGGCCAATTTTTTATGCACATTTAAGATTAAGGTCTGAACTTACTATAATTATTATTTTTAGAGGTTTAAAAATATTTCCTATAAATTTATTTAAATTTTTTAGATCATTATCATTATCAAAAATTATCATTATCGCAACGTGATATTAAATTAAATATATGCATTTACAAACTCATGTTTCGGCAATGAGAACTAAGAAGTTGTCTAGGTACTATGACAAACAAATTTCTACTTTTATCTGGAGAGAAAAAATAAGAACTGCTAACCTGGTAGCCATCTTGGGTGTCACAGTCAATTATGTCCCTTCCAACAATTTTATTTAAAGGGATAGTTCAGCCAAAAATTATATTAAACCCATGATTTACTCACCCCCAAGCTGTCCGAGTTGCATATCGTTTTTCAGACAAACACATTTTCGGATATTTTAGAAAATTTTTTAGATCTTTCAGTTGATTAAATGTAATGTTACGGGGTCCACCCATAGTTCGCGACCTTCAAGTCCAAAAAACTTAGACTCTTAGACTCCTCTGTACTCAGGAGAGAGTATAAGCGTAGTGTTCGCACTTTTCTTAGTGACGTATGACAAATTCGGAGGGCGGGGGCACAAAGCAGCAGCAGAGTAGCCTCCGTAGGCTGCGTAAGCTCTCATCCTGAATGCGGACGCGACTAAGATGGCGGCGCTACCTGAAGGTTTTTATTTTCGTTAATAAAGTTCTAAATATGGATATTTCTACAACAACACAGCGCGGATTACCCTCAGAAGACCTTTGTTTATCATCCTGGAGCCGTTTGGATTTAATTTGTGAAGGATGGACGCACTTTTTTGGACTTGAAGGTAGTGGACTATGGGTGGACCCCGTAACATTACATTTAATCAACTGAAAGATCTAAAACATTTTCTAAAATATCCGAAAATGTGTTTGTCTGAAAAACGATGGACATATGCAACTCGGACAGCTTGGGAGTGATTTAATATCATTTTTTATATCATTTTTGGATATTTTCTGAACTATCCCTTTAAATGTTATTTCCTTGATTGAAAATTGTTGCGGAGGATGAGAAAATTGGTCTTGGACACATTTATATAACTTATTATTGTCTCTACATTTACCAATGATCACCAAATACCACATGTTTCTTTACTGTAAATGTTCATGGTGTAACATGGACTAAAGTGTTTTTTGTTTTTTGATTTTTTAATTATAAATATTTCCATTTCAAAGAAACCAAATCCAGTCATGGACACGTTGCGGTAATGAAAATTTTCCCCTTAAATGTGGAAAAATCAACAAAATTGGTTGTATGATGTCATTTGAAATCATGTGCAAAATAGTACATGAAGAAATGTTTGTAACTGTATGCTTCTTATTTTGATAGCATTTACTTTTTTAATCAAAATGTTTCATGACACCTCATAAGTCTAATTTCGCAAAAATCACTCAACTATCAAACATAAACAAACCCAAACATTGATTTAAATGTACCTACAAATTTAGCCATTGGATGCTTTTGTCAATATCTAACCCAACCATAAGTTGTAACTAGGAGTGCCACATGCCCTAAAAAGTGAAGCCAAAATATTTTCACACATCACACCCAGGTGGCTGGGAGCAGTATAGGTCATAAACCTCACCCTCTCCATGTAACCGAATGGGACATGAGCCAAACGTAAAAATCTAATACTGTAAATTTTTCCAAAGGTGGTTTCTGTTATTTTAGTTATTTCTTATCGCGATGATGTACTTTTAAGTGTTTGTTTTTCTAATAAGTCTGGTTTAAGTTAGTTAAAAGATGCTATTAAAAATGGGTGAGACAACATGATTTGTGTCTGTGATTGAGTAAAACAATATAACAATAACAATAAAACATCATCTGTGCAAGATGTCAGCAGCCTTTTTTATTTTGACCTCATTTTTCTATATTGGAAGTCTATGGACATACATTGACAAAGTTTTTTACAATCTATGATTGAAACAATCCAGCATTTTTTTTAAAAAGAGTGTAATTAAAAATGACTTATAAAAGCCCGTACAGTCTAATGTTTAGCATACACTGTAAAACTCATCTCTAGTCAAGATAAATAATGGTAAGTTAAAATGACTTTAAAGTTTAGGGCAGCAAAGATTTTTTTACAGTGGGAAAAAGAAAAAAATATGTGAAACTGGGAAATAATTACAATTACTTGAAATACTGCACAACAGTGAACAGTAGATGGATTACACTAAAGCCTAAAGTATAGCCCTTTTTTTACGTTTATGCCATAGACTGTAAAAAAAGGTGGACGTAGTGTCCGTGACGTCACCCATACAGTAGGTTTCTGAAGATCGTTTTTGAAGCCAATAGTAGGCGGTTCCTGCCGTTGCCATCTTGGCCGCACTTCACAGCGCATCACTTGCAGATATCCGAAAATGGGTAAAGAAGCGGGACGTGGTTGAAGCTGAGGTGGTTCAGCACATGCGCAACCTACACATACAATGTATGCAGGGTTTCAAAAATCTGGCGGTGCATGTACAGTTTCCTGTACTCTTCTGATGATGAAAATTGCATCACATGCACTGTACATGAACCCTCACGTGCACGTAAAAAGTGGACTATAGTTCGGCCTTAATGTAGCCACGAGACTTTATGTGCAGTAAGGATCCCTTACTTGTTTAGACCATTCAAAAATATATTCTCCCCATAACACCAAAAAAATTAATATGGCAATATGTTGACATAGAGATTAAATGAATATACATAGAAAAATAAGAAAGGTAATGGATTATTACGTGAACCTTTTGTCAGCAGGAATTGAAATCTATTAAGTCCTATATATAGATGTCTTAGGGTTTATCAGATTGTCCATATTTCTATAGTGGTATGCAGCAAAGATTTGGATGATTGCTTCGCTATACCAATAACAGTCATGAATACAATGGCATCTGTGAGCTGTTACGACATAGCCATTCATAGACCTCCTGGTAGGCACTTCAAAGATGTGCCACTTAAATCTATTAACATACAGAACAAACAAAATCAGACACCACATAAAACCCCCACCACCCACCCTGACACATGCACACCCAAACACACGGTTGCTCCACACCACCCCCAACACAACTGCATCTGAGCCCATCAAAGACAACATGCCATGAAAAACATACAGAACATGCACTAAATAAAATACCACAGGATCAAATAGACCCAGCTTTAAATCATGCACTGCGCAAACAATATTATTCTGTCCCACAGCACCTCCTGAACATCATTACAAATGTCAGACGAAAGGAAAGATGAATTTTGAAACAATAAAGGCAAGAAACATATTAGTGAACGGTATACCTGATCCCCTCTAGAGAAAGAGAATCAGAGAAAAATGGAGATGAGAAGAACACATGATCAAATTATCACAAAGTTGTTATCATCTCATTGTTATCAAAAAAGTGGAATTAAGCCAGTCATACAGAGTCGAGGGGAATGCATTTGTCAGGAAAACCTGGAGAACGGGTGCATCAGTCGTAAGCTGACGATGGTGGAGGGCGGCATAATGAGTGAAATGAATAGACTTTTGCCAGTGGGGTGCGGCAGCTGGCGAAAAACCCGCAACCGAAGGATAACAATAATACTGATGAACTGTGCACATGAGCTTTCAAAGGTATTGTTGAGAAAACCCACGAACACTGGTTTAACAATGCATACTAATTCACAAGGCTCTCCGATAACCAAAAGAGCGCCTGCTTGATCCAATATGCCATACAAACATACATCTTTATCAGCAAAAAGGGTGAAATGAAGACAGACGGAAAGCTTTGTTTGTTTCCATTGTGACGCAAAACGTGGGCCCTTGAAGCAGTATCATGCTCGGTTTTGTCTCACATTTAACTAAACGTCCCACAATGCAGCTTATTATGGCAAAGAACAGTGCCAGAGACAAGACAAAGACTTTAAAGTGTGTGATTCGTCTTTACATGTGGGTTTATCCTAAATTATACTATAATAATATATGACCCCATCTGTGAAATCCAGGCTAATGTCTCAATCAAATTATGAGATCAGGAGCATCAAAGTTTGATTTTACTCATTGATTTAAATTTAATTTCAATCTTTGATATGACCTTACTCAGTCAATATTAAAGATATCAAGGTTATTTTTTCACAGAATGTTCTTTGCGTTAAATAGGATGGTTTATGTAAAAACGGCAAATAATAGAAAAATTACTTTATATAGGTTTTTACACATATATTGAAATTATAAAAATACATCAAAATTATTTTTTATAAAAATAATAAATAAATAGTTAAAATTCTATATATGATTTTACAACACTGGAATTTCTGTGTAACAAAAGCATAAAGTCCAAAACATTTGATCTGCTCATGAACATCCAGTTTTCTTGCTAAGTGCCTTTAAAAAATAAATAAATAAATAAATAAGGCAATAACGGGCAAAATCCTTTTATGCCGAATAATTTTATCCTCAAGTGTTCATTGTTTTATCCCAGTATATTATCAACATTGTGAACCTGCACTCCCTGAAATTGCATAAATTTAGTCCAAACAAATTAGAGCCTACTAAATCAAGAAAGTGATTTTCAGTTTTATGTAAAATATGCATCAGACGATTGGTGAAATGGACTGGGGGCGGTCTGTGGGCATGCCGTTTGAGGCTTGATTGGGTAGATCCGTTTGAAGATGATACCGGAATACAGAGCCTTAATGACACTTCCCTAAACATGACATCACAGGCAACCTCTTCTGTTTGATGCAACCAGCACACAAAGTATTAAGCGTGACTGTAGATGAAAAAAGAGGACAGGGAAAAAGAAGGGTACATGTCCCATCATCTATTTTTATGCTTCTTTTAATTTACATTTCCCTGCCTGGCTGATAAAAGCAGACAGGGAACACAAGGACGCTGACACTGGGATATCTGGCGGGCGGCAGAGGTCAGCTTTTAACCTGTCAAAAGCGCAGTACTTATTAGAATAAATCTCTAGACTCACCAAAGGGCAGCACTGGCCCCTGGTTCTGACTGACCTGGGGCTGGTCAGAGAGGGGCAGAGGGCCTGCGCTCTGATGTGCAGTTATGAACTGAATGTCCATAATGAAAAGCCTGTTTTGTGAGATGAGAAGGGGAGGGTGTGTTGGGGCAACAGTAACATGAAGTCAAGTTAACAGATTTTATATCCTTTCATGCATTTCAGAAGCATTTCTGTATCTTCAAATAAACTTTCAAATTCAAACATGCTTTATCTACTCAAATATACATTGTATTTATTTAAAACCAATCCCTTAAAGAAAGATTACAACTTGGTATTTAGGAAAATAGGATCAAGGTTAAATCTCACATAGCCAGCACTTCAGATTGAAGACAGAAGGTCTGGACTCCAGAGCGTTTTTATTGACCAAGGACCGTCCAAAATCCCATCTGATTGACATATAAAACCAACCAATCAGAATTCATTTTGTTAATTTTTGGTACCACTTTTAGCATAATCCATTGAATCTGCTGCAGCAAGTGCAGTGATATTACGCAGTGCCCGAAAATAGTCCCCTTGGTTACTTTCAATAGCAGGGGACTATTTTCGGGCACTGTGTAATATTATTGCGCCTGCTGCAGCCATGGTATGCCAGCAAAGTACTTGATTATTACGCCAGAATGAGAGT